>NC_081377.1:9970000-10197500 GCF_030684315.1 Stegostoma tigrinum
TTTTGTGCTCCTAAGATGCTGTGTTCATCCAGCTCCACACTTTGTTATCTTGGATTCTCCAGCATCTGCAGTTCCCATTATCTCTGACCCCCTTCTACCACTGCCTGCCACGCTCTCCTACCTCTGCCCCACACCCAAACTCCATCTTTGCTCCCTACTGGATCCGAACTCCCTTCCTGCAAGGCCCAATCCAAACAAATCCCAACTCTACTGCCTGACCAGACTCCGCTTTGGATGCAACCTACCCATTCGAATCTCAAACAAAAAGAACTGACGATGTTGAGGATCAGAAACAAAAACAGAAATTGGTAGGGAAAGTCAGCAGGCCTGGCAGCATCTGTGGGGCAAAAGCAGTTAACCTTTTGGGTCTAGTGACCCTTCTCCAGAACTGATGATAGTTAAGAGAAGGATGGTATTTACGCTGAAGATGGGGATGGGTCAGGGGTAAGGAGTAAATGATAGGTAGAGCGAGAACCCAGAGAGAAAGGAAAACAATTGGGCGGACAAAGGATTGAGAGAAAGAATAACTGCCAATGGGGACCATTAGTGGCTGACAATGGGATATTGGTGGTAGCAATCCACGTGATGACAAGGCCTGGTGTTTGAAGGTTGGGGCAAGGTCATGGAACAAGGCTTTCAGGCCCTAAAATTGCTGAATTCCATCTTGAATCCTGAAGGCTGCAGGGTCCCCAAGCAGAAATTGAAATGCTGGATGTGAGTTTGCTCGCTGAGCTGGAAGGTTCGTTTTCAGATGTTTGTCACCTTTTCATTTTATTTGAAAAATATACTTTTTCATAAGATGTACAAAAAATAAAACATAGTTACACACCTACCCAGTAATGCAGGCCGCTCCGTGTTACCCAGGGGGTACATACACCAACTAAAGAAAAAAAAAGAAAAAAAAACAAAGCAAAGAAAATACCCCAGCAGTCGTCAACCCGCACAGTCACTGTTGCCTCCCTAACCAGTTGGGGAAGGCGCCAGCTGGGCCCAGTTACCAGATAGGGCCCTTTTTACAATTCTGGACGAGGGGTTTCATACCGTGGTCTTTCCCCTCCGCACCGTGGCGGCGGCTGCCCCAAACTTTAGCGCGTCCCTCAGAACGTAGTCCTGGACCTTGGAGTGCGCCAGTCTGCAACACTCGGTCGGGGTCAGTTCTTTCAGCTGGCAGACCAGCAAGTTGCGGGCAGACCAAAGAGCGTCTTTCACCGCATTGATGGTCCTCCAGGCGCAGTTGATGTTGGTCCCAGCGTGCGTCCCGGGAAACAGCCGGTAGAGCACGGAGTCCCGCGTCACAAGCTGCTTGGGACGAACCTCGACAAATACCACTGCATCCCCCTCCAGGCCTCCTGCGCAGAGGCACACTCCAGACGGAGGTGATCGACAGTCTTGCTCCCCGCCGCAGCCACCTCGAGGGCAGCGTGCGGTGGCGCAGAGATTCCGGGCATGCATAAAGGATCTCACTGGCAGAGCCCCTCTCACCGCCAGCCAAGCAATGTCCTTTTGCTTGTTTGCAAGTTCTGGCGATGAGGCATTCTGCCAAACGACTTTGGCAGTCTGCGTGGGGAACCACACGACGGGATCCACCCTCTCCTTTTCCCGAAGGGTCTCGAGGATACTACGTGTGGACCACTGCCTGATGGCCTTGTGGTCAAGAGGTGTTTCCTTTCAAAAATTTCTCCACGAAGGACAGGGGGTACGGGACGGTCCAACTGCTCGGAGCGTTCCGTGGCAACAAGGCCAGGCCCATCCTTTGCAACACCGGGGACAGGGAGAACCACAGTAAGTAGTGACACTTGGTGTTTGAGTTCTGAGGATCTACACACAGCTTGATGCAGACGCACACAAAGGTAGCCGGCAGGGAGAGGGTGGCGTTCGGTACGCCCTTTCCACCATTTTCCAGGTCTTTGTACATGGTGTCCCTGCGGACCCGGTCCATCCTCGACCCCCAAATGAGGTGGAAGATGGCCCGGGTGACCGCAGCGGCACAGGTCCAGGGAATAGGCCAGGCCTGCGCCACATACAACAGTGCCGAAAGCGCCTTGCACCTGACAACCAGGTTCCTACCTGTGATGGAGAGGGACCAGAGCGTCCACCTGCCCAACTTCTGCTTCAATTTGGTGATACGCTCCTCCCAAGTCTTAGTGCACACCCCAGCTCCACCGAACCAAACACCCAGCACCTTCAGGTAGTCTGTCCTGACGGTGAAAGGGATGAAGGAGCGGTCGTCCCAGTTCCCGAAGAACATGACCTCGCTATTACCCCTACTGACTTTGGCACCCGAGGCCAGTTCAAACTGGCTGCAGATGTCCAATAGTCTACTCACCAACCGACGATCGGTTGGTGCAGAAGACAGCGACATCGTCCATGTACAGGGAGGTCTTGACCTGAAGGCCTCCCCTGCCTGGGATAGTCACGCCCTTCAGGCTCATGTCCTTCCTGATGAATGCGGCGTAGGGCTCCACACAGCACACGAACAAGACAGGAGAGAGCGGGCAGCCCTGTCTGACTCCAGATCTAACAGGAAAACTGTCCGATTCCCACCCGTTGATCGAGACTGCGCTAACGATGTTAGTGTAGAGCAGCCGGATCCAATTGCGGATGCCCTCCCTGAACCCCAATTTGGAGAGGATGTCCCTCATGTAAGCATGAGAGACCCTTTCGAAGGCCTTCTCCTGGTCCAGGCTGACGAGGCAGGTGTCCACCCGCCTGTCCTGTACGTAGGCGATCGTATCCCTGATGAGCGCGAGGCTCTCAGCGATCTTCCTGCCCGGCACAGCACAGGTTTGGTCAGGGTGAATCACTGACTCCAGGACAGACCTGACCCGGTTGGCAATGACCTTGGCCAGGATTCTGTAGTCTACGTTCAAAAGTGAAATGGGACGCCAATTCTTAATTTCTTCCCTCTCCCCCTTCCTCTTGTTAATGAGGGTGATGATGCCCTTCCTCATGGACTTGCACATTTCCCCTGCCCGAAGCGCACTATCGTACACCTCCAGCAGGTCCTGGCCAACCAGGCCCCACAGAGCGGAATACAGCTCGACCGGTAAGCCGTCGCTGTCGGGAGTCCTATTCCTCTGCAAGGAATAGAGGGCTCTGGCCAGCTCGTCCAGGGATATCGGCCGGTCCAGCCACTCCCTCGTGCCGTCGTCTAAGACCTCCGTGATAGACGACAGGAACGACTCGGAGGCCGTGCTGTCCGTGGGCTTCGTGTCGTACAGTCCGGCATAGAAGGATCTGCTGATCCTCAAAATGTCGGGCCGAGACGACGTCACCGAGCCGTCGTCCTCCTTCAGCCGGCTAAGCACAGAGCTCTCTTTGTGCACCTTCTGAAAGAAGAAACGCGAGCACGTCTCGTCCTGCTCCACGGAGCGGACCCTGGACCGGAAGATTATCCTGGAGGCCTCCGCGGCGAAGAGCGAGGCTTGCTGGCCCCTCACCTCGCGGAGGTCCTCCGTGACATCGAGCCCCATCAACTGCAGAAGGAGCAGGTTCTGCACCCTTTTCTGGAGTCGCGACAGCTTTCCCCGCCTCTCTCTTGCCTTCTGAACACACTTGAGGACAAAGAACATCTTGATGTTCTCCTTCACCGTCTCCCACCAGTCGCCTGGAGACTCAAAGAGGGGTTTCACGGTTCTCCAACCGGCGTACTCCCTCTTAAGCTCCTCGACGTTCTCTGGGGTCAACAGAGTCGTTTTGAGCTTCCACGTCCCCTTGCCGGCCAGCTGGTTGTCCTGTAAGTGACAGTCGGCCAACAGGAGGCAGTGGTCAGAGAAGAACACCGGCTCGACACCGGTGGACCTGACCGAGAACGTCCGTGACACAAACAGGAAGTCTCTCCTTGAGCGGATAGACCCGTCTGGCCACGACCAGGTGTACCTCTGCTGCGCTCCGTCTGCAGGGGTGCTGAAGACGTCGAGCAGCTTGGCGTCCTTCACCGTGCCCATCAGGAATCTGGACGTGACGTCCAGTTGAATCCCCCCACCCGCTGTCCCCACGCCGGATCTTCCATCTGCATCAATGATGCAGTTGAAGTCTCCGTCTAGGATGACTGGCCTGGACGTAGCCAGCAGGGGTGGAAGCCGCTGCAGGACGGCCAACCGCTCACTCCGTACCGCTGGGGCGTACACGTTGATCAGCCTCAGGGGAGCATTCCTGTAGGTGATGTCAGCCACTAGGAGGCGCCCCCCTACCACCCCCTGAACTTGAGAGATGGTGAAGTCGTGCCCCCGCAGCAGAATAGCTAGGCCCGAGGAGCGACAGTCGTTACCCCCCGACCAGATCGAAGGCCCACATGTCCAGGCGCTGGACCATTTCCCGTACCTGCCGAGGTGCGGTATCCCGCACTCCTGCAGAAACAGGAGGTCCGCCTTGATGGTGGTCAGGTAGGCCAACGCGGACACACATCTCGCGGTTGACTTGACGCTGCGCACATTAATGCTCGCAAGTCGTACCCCCATTGTGGGCAGTGACCGCAGTACCCTCCCCAAGTCCAAGGTCCAGCCCCTCCATCTGTCCCTTCATGCCCATTGCCCGGGCTAACTGCTGGACGCTCTCCGGGCTCAGGAAACCGTCCGTGCTGCCTTCCGGGTGGCATCCCCCCGTCAGGGGTGCGGAGGCAGGAGGGTCCGGCTCCGGGTCAGGCTGGGGACGCGCTGTTTCCTCCTTCCCGCCTGGAAGTTTCGGGGGGCCCTCCGGTGCTCCAGCGGCACTTGACTGGGTGTCGGAGGGAGCCTCAGGACGCCTCCCGTCACCTGGAAGCAGGGTGCTGCTTTCCTTCCCCCTCGAGACCTTTAACTTCTGCTTCGGGTGGGCCCTCTCCTAATCCTCCTCGTCAGAGGAGCCCTTATAGCCCCCCTGTAGCTGCCTCTTCCCGCCTGTTGGTTGCGGTTCCTGGGCCCATCGACGCACCTTCCTCCTTGCTTTCGGGACTGTTGTCCACTCCCCTGGGTCGCCTGTCGCCGCCTCCATTGGCTCCGGGTTGTCTCACTGAGCTGGAAGGTTCGTTTTCAGACATTGTCACTTTTTTTTAATTTGAAAAAACAACTGGGACTGCGCGGGTTGATGACTGCCGGGGTATTTTCTTCTTTGTTTTTTTTTCTTTAGTTGGTGTAGGTACCCTCGGGTAACCCGGAGCGGCTTGCCTGACTGGGTAGGTGTATAAATATGTTTTATTTTTTGTACATCTTATGAAAAAGTATATTTTTTCAAATAAAAAAAAGTGGCAATGTCTGAAAACGAACCTTCCAGCTCAGTGAGCAAACTCACATCCAGAACCTCAAATTGAGATGCTGTTCTTCTAACTTTTGCTGAGCTTTACTGGAGAACTATGGCAAGCCCAAGACAGAGTTTACTTCTCAACACTTATTTGCAATCAGAAAAGTGGAATATATGTGCTTGCAAGCCAGGTTTACTTAACTTTATGTTTCTGAGACGTATTCCTAACCCATTTGGGAATAGGGCGTGTAAAATGGGTGTTCCTCTGAAAGATCTAATAACACTTTCTAAAAGGCCTTGTCAGGCTTCGCTTTAAAACTAAGAAATGAAATGTTCCTCTTTTAAAATGCAATATCTAACCTTCTTAAAATATTCCTACAGCAGCTATTAAAGTTTAGCTGAGATTCTGTAATGCATTTTATGACCCTATAAAGATGATAAGCTTTGATCTCCTTAGTGCTCAGCGTGATATTTGATTATGTTTTTGTAAGCAATGCTTCTTTACCCTTATTGGTAAATTTCAATCAGATCATAGACTGATGCTTTAGTCTGCATATCCTTAACCTAAAATGTTTACTGTGTCAACAGAAACTATTTTCATTAACAGCTACAGCTCACACTGGTACACAAGCTTGTGTTAGAAGGTCAGTCCTGTGCCAAAAAATGTAATAAAACATAGAGGACAGAGTCCAAGGTCAATGTCGCATTAATGTGGGTTGTTTTCTATTAATGTTAAAGAGTGGAAAGCACTCTCTAAAGATAAGGAAATATCCCACACAGTGAATAAGTTTGTAAGTGAATATATGTGTTTGTATTCTGCAACCATATAACTGTAAAATACTACGGGGAGAAATAATTCCATCTACTAAATATGGAAACCCCACAACAGGTGTAAGCCAGGCTGACACTGCACTGCAGAACTGAAGGAGTGCTGAACTGAAACATTAAGCTGATGAAAGGAAAAAGATCACATGGAACCAATTTGAAAGAGAAATCTGTCATCATCCCCGGTGTCTGGTCAATATCTATCCCATCAACATGATTCAAGACAGATGCTGTGTTAGGGTTGCTACATTTCCAATGTTATGTTAATGGCTACAATTCAAAAATACTACACTGGCCACATGATGATTTGAGAAATCCTGGGGTGGTTAAATGTGCTCTGTAGTATTTTTCTTTCTCCTGCAAAACACTCTCACTGGCGAGAAAAATGCAATTTAAGAAATTGTCCATGTGGGATGATTAGGTTAGGAAAACTTTTGACAGGTTTAGTTCTATAGAAATAAAAAATAAGCAAGTGCTCCAAGTACTCGAGGTGAACATAACCTATCTTACGAATTCTATGGGAATTTTATTCAAGTCGAAACTTTAACAGTTTCCTTCCCCATAGATGCTGCCAGACCTGCTGAGGTTCACCATTATCCTCTGTGTTTAGCCCAGGCTTCCAACATCTAAAACATTTTGCCTTTAAACAAATTCAAGCGTCACTCACTACACAATACCTAGGAGTGAAGAACATGGGAAAATGGTGAAAAAGAATAACATTTATGTGAGCAAAGTACTGAAACTAATTTTTACATCGCTTTCTTAGAGAATTACTTGTATGATTACAATACTTTACTCTTTTTTTTCTTATTCCTGGCACGGTTAGCATGTTGTAAACTGCATAACTTCAGCAGAGGGAGATATAGGTTGCTCAGATTCATGATCTAAATGTACTCCTTGTCTTGATCAACAGCCTCTAAATGTTGAGCCACTGAGGACTTGCTAAAGATGGTGTAATTGGCACCTGTACCAGGATAGGAGGAAGAGACTCAACCGTGAGGCAGAATGTGAGTTCCAAGCTGAAACAGAACTGTGAAGAATTTGAGTGGATCTCACTTACATGTCCCCTTTTGCTACCATCCATACCGTCCTGAACCGCTCGACTTCATTTGCTGCAACTGTGCTGGAGAGCACTTTGGTGAAGATCACGGCAGCTAAGCAAAAACCAAGGTCAACTTATTTGACACAGAAAACAGATGCTGGCCAGAGTTTGCACGAGACAGCTCAAGGTGTGAAAGGCTCATTTGGTTATTGTATTGGGTAGCGTGTAATATGGGCATTGTATCCATGTGCAGATCATCTTATTGACCTGTGCCATCGACCCACTCACTGACGCAGACTCCCGTATTCTCTGCAAAATCGCAGTGCTTACACTTGGTAGAGATATTAGTCCTTTACGTATTATCTGCTGCTGTTCTTGATGCTTTGTTTTAGTCACATTCCCCTATGGTATATCATCTGTGTCTTGCTGAACAATGTTTTGAGAGGGCTATACCCTGTGAGCTGGGCTTTTTCCTGCTATTCCTGATAACACAACCAGCAATTCACATGACCATGCACACTATAGTGCAAGTTCGGTTTGGTATTTTACTCATTTAAACCAAGTTAGTGAGATGAGCTGTCTTATGACAAGTGGTGGCTTTTATTTAATTGTGCCATGAGGTGGCCAGGAGCTTAGCATATTCCAAATCTAAGTTCTGCTAATGCATTGACCCTCTTCCAGTGTTTCCTCATTTCTAGCTGTCAGTCAGAAAAATCTCCAAAGATTGGTTATCCCTGGTTAAATTTCACTTCTGGGCAGTTTGGATAGGGTGAATAGTCAAGGTCTTTTCCTCAGGGTTGGGGAGTCCAAAACTCGAGGGCAGAAGTTTAAGGTGAGAGGGTAAAGACTTAAACGGGACCCAAGGGGCAACCTTTTCCTGCAGAGGGTGGTGTGTATAAGGAATGAGTTGCCAGAGGAAGTGGTGGAGGTTGGTACAATTACAACATTTAAAAGGCATCAGGATGGATATATGAATAGGAAGGATTTAGATGGATATGGGCCAAATTCTGGCAAATGGCACTAAATTAATTTAGGATATATGGTTGGCATGGACAAAATCTGTACATTTCTATGGTTCTATGAAAATCCTTTGAACTTTGCTGTTTTCGCCTGCAATAATGAATATAATGGCTTATGCTGAGCTAGGAGACAGAAGTGCATGACTCTCAAGGAAAACAGTGGAGTCATGGAAGTAGAAACAATGGATAGACAGATGAGGTTACAATGTAGTGTACAGATGGAGAAGGATGCCAGACTTGCAAGTTAACTAAGCGTGAGGGGGGCTGTGATGTTCTAATTTAAGAAAGTAAATAAGAGGAATGTGTGATGCATATAGTAGGAGAAAGATGAATGTGTTTACCTTTCCTGACTTGTGTATGTCACTAAACGCCTTCCTAAAGTGAATCCAGAAGGCACCAACTATTGATTGGGCTGCAGTTTCATATGCACTCTTACTCTTTCCAAGCATTGGAAGGAATATCATTGGCCTACTCCTTCATTCAGAGCGTGGTGCATATATGCAATGGGCTGCTGGAGAATGTGGTTGAGGCAGGCACATTAGAAACATTTAAAAAAACTTTTGGATAGGTTCACGGAGGAGAAGGATTTAGAGGGATATGGACAAAATGCGGGCAATTGGAACTAGCTGAGTGGGCACTATGGTCAGCATGGACCAGTGTGTGTCGAAGGGCCTGTTTCCATGGTGCATTACTGTACAATCTATGAATCGTCAAAAGCCACAATAGCATATCAAGGGAGGCAATACTAAAACTGGTCACAACTTTCGAGCATCTGGACTCCATTGTGAGACTTTCTCTTCTCTTTCTGTTAACTCCACCTCCTGGAATATCCATCTATGCTACTGTAAAGTGAACAGGGAATTCAGAAGTAAATCGATGTAGCAGCTTATTTCCAGTTAAAGGGAGTAAACTTAATTGAACATAATGTAACAAGGAATTTAAACACATATGTATGGAGGTTATAAGAGGAGTTCTTCATTTCCACTGGCAATGCACCTTTTAAAATATTCTTGGAAAAGCATGCCTTAGAGGAATTAACTAAATTCAATGGATAATCGTGCAGTATTGCAGATACATCAGGAGACTGTGTGGAGCTTAACTCATGATCTTTAATGAAACAAGTAATGAGTTTAGTTGGAGGTGCTTCTATAGCTAACTTCCTGTGGCCATATAACACCAACTACCTTGTCATTCAGACACAAAGTGGATCTCCTCTCCTCATGTGATAATGGGAACTGTGTTCATCCAGCTTCACACTTTACTATCTTGGATTCTCCTCTCCTCATGGCCTGTCACACTTACTGATTTTCGGTTAGATGGTCCAGATATGTTTCATGCTTCTGTTGGCTCATTTCATAACCACATCCCAGTTTTGTTGTTGCCATCAGTGTCTTCGGTCTACACAATTCATGTCCTGGCTCTTTCAAGCTGACACAGCAGTCTAGAAACTCTGCTCCAACACTTTGTTGCTGCCCTGCGCGCGCGCGCGCGCGCTCTCTCTCTCTCTCTCTCTATGAAGATTCTTTGGTTCAGAGGTATTGCTTGTCAGTCTGACTATCTATCCAAAGTTGTATGCATGCTCCAATTATCTATCTTGGCTCCTTAGCTACCATCTCTTCAGCTGTTTCTTCTCATGACTACGCTTTGCTTACCCTTCCCAGGTAGGCAAACTCTCTGCTCCTTGCAGGAAGGAGCTCAGAGTAACTGATGTGTTTTCCCCCACCAGAGCTATCTGCTGTGGTTGGTTCATTAGTTCGCAGATGTTTCATTACCCTGCTGTGCAACATCATTAGTACAGACTCTAATGAAGTGCTGTTACGTTTTTCAGCCTCGTATTTAAACCCTGGGGTTTGTTGGAATGGATTACCTCATTTCCTGTTTTTCTACATGACGGTGTACACATAGACTCTAATTCTATGTGTCTGTTGATGGTCTTCTTGGTGGAGAACCATGCCTCCAAGAAATTCCCATGCTTGTCTCTATTTGGCTTGTCCCAGGATTCTGACATTGTCCCAATCGAACCAATGGTTCACCTTATCCATGTGCATGGAGTTAAGTGAATATTGGTTGTGTCTTTTTGCTATCTGCCGTTGAAGGCTTTACTGCAATAAATTAGCTCTGTGTGCGACAGCTGAAATTCACCTTCCTTTTTCTCATGACATTTGGAGGCACTGGAATAAGAAACTTGTAAATTCTATTTTGAAAATAAAACCCTTTTGTTTCTTATTAATGTGGTTGTCATGAATTATTTCTGATCTGTATTGCCTGCATGAAGATTAAAAAACAAGTTTGCAATTACAGAGTGCCTCTGCAGACTAAAGGGAGTCACACACATTTGATAAATCAAACCAAAATCTTTAAAAATTAATATTGTACTTTAAAGTGCATCATAATAATAAAAAATAGACAATGCATCAACTTTCCACCTCCAAATGAATCTTTAACAATTCAAACAGCTGTAAATCATGTCCAAAATGCAATGGTAAATGCAATAAATTTTCCTATTATAAATTGAAGAAGTATTAATACAATGTTTTTAAATCAGTGTGAGGCTCATCAGAGATGAGAGGTTAAACTAGCTGGTAAATGGTGTCCTTATGGTTTCAGTGGTATATATTTGTAATGAATTGATCAAGGTAAGAATTGTTTAATGTTAAATTTAAAATTGCAATTGATTCTTTTCAGTGGAGCAAATATAAGGACATTTCACTGTAAGCAGGGAAGCATGGTAAAAAATCAATTTTTAAGTTATATTTTTAAAGTTCTTAAAGGGTTGATATATGCAATTATATCTACTGATACATACTGGGATGGCATAGTGGTTTATACCACTGCCTTACAGCACTAACCACCCAAATTCAATTCTACCCTCAGGTGACTGCCTGTGTGGAGTTTGCATGTTCTCCTTGTGTCTGTATGGGTTTTCTCCAGGTGCTCTGGTTTCCCCCCATAGACCAGAGATGAACAGGTTAGGTAGATTAGACATGGGGAATGTAGGGATGCCAGGGGGTAGAGGTGAGGCGGTCTGGGTGGGGCACCCTTGAGACGGTCAGTGTGGACTGATTGAATTGAAGGACCTGCTTCCACACTGTAGAGATTCTATGATATAACATACAATTCTCATTCTGCCAACACTCAGCTTTCACACCTCTTCTCAACTTTCTTCACTTTGCATTTCTGAGTTATATTTTGGGGTTTAGGGCTCAGGAAAGACATATTTTTAAAAAATAATTTACAGGATTTGTGTGTCACTGGCAGGGCCAACATTTATTGTCCATTTCTAATAACTCTTGAAAAGATAGTGGAGAGCTGCCTTCTTGAACCGCTGAGTCTTTTTGCAGAGATTTTCATTAAAAAGTGTAACCTGCTTGTTGACTGTAAAAAGTCGATCTCAATTGCTGTGAGTCTGCAGTCAGGTAATAATCCAAAAGGAACAAGGGCAGCAGATTTCTTCTCCTGAAAGATTCAAGTTAACCCAGTTAGGATTTTATGACAATCTAGTACTTTTCTAGACATTGTTACAATTCATTTTTATTTCTATTTTTTATTTCTTTTCTTTATTACTAACTTGATCGAGTTTTTTTTGATAAGGCATGAGAGCTTTGCTGAGTACAATGCAGATGATGTGGTGAATATGGGGTCTTTAATGATGTTTGATAAAGTGCCAAATAATTGGCCTTTTGGAAAAATTGGAGCCCATGAGATATAAAGGAAAGCTGTAGTATGAATTTAAAGATGTTTGAGTGACAGGAAACAGCATTGTGGTGACAGTTGTTTTTCAGATTGGATGAAGGCATGCAACAGTGTTCCTCTGGGCCAGTACTAGGCTCACTGCTTCATTCCATTTCTATTAATGATTACATCTGGACGTGCAGGGCACAGCTTAAAACTTCCAGTTGATGCAAAACCTGGAATTAATGTGAACTGTGAGGAGGTTAGACATCAAGAGGGCTTTCATCAGCGACTGCAGTTGAAACATTAACTCTGCTTTCCACCTGCAGATGAATTTAGAGAACTTAGAACATAGAACAGTACAGGACAGTACAAACGCTTCTGCTCAGATGTTGTGCTGACCTATTATTCTACTCTAAAATCAAGCATACCCTTCATTTTACTATCATCCATGCGCCTATCCAAGAGTCGCTTCAATGTAGCTAATGTATCTGACTCTACTACCACTGCTGGCAGTGCATTCCACACACCCACCACTCTCTATGTAAAAAACCTACCACTGTTACCTCCTCTATATCTTCATCTAATCACCTTAAAATTATGCCCCCTCACGATAGTCATTTCCGTCATGGAAAAAAGCCTCTGGCTATACATTCTATCTACCTCTCATCATCTTGTGCACCTCTATTAAGTTACGTCTCATCCCTCTTTGCTCCAATGAGAAAAGCTCTAGCTCCCTCAAACTTTCCTCATAAGACCTGCCCTCCAGTCCAGGCAGCATCCTGGTAAATCTCCTTTGTACCCTCTCTAAAGCTTCTACATCCTTTCTATAATGAGGTGACCGGAACTGAGCACAATATTCCACGTGCGGTCTAACCAGGGGTTTTATAGAGCTGCAGCATAACCTTGCGGCTCTTAAAGTCAATTCCCCTACCAATGACACACCATATGCCTTCTTAACAACCCTATCAACTTGATGGCAACTTTAAGGGACCTATGGATATGGACCCCAAGATCCCTCTGTTCCTCCACACTGCCAAGAATCCTGCCATTAACCCTGTATTTTACATTCAAATTCAACCTTCCAAAATGAATCACTTCACACTTTTCCGGGTTGAATTCCACCTGCCACTTCTTTGCCCAGCTCTGCATCCTGTCATTGTCCCATTACAACCTACATCAACCCTCCAAGCTGTCTACAACTCCACCAACCTTCATGTCATCAGCAAACTTACTAACCCACCCTTCCACTTCTCCGTCCAAGTCATTGATAAAGATCACAAAGAGCGGGGGTCCCAGAACAGATCCCTGTGGAATACCACTGGTCACTGAGCTCAAGACTTTACATCTGTTATCACCCTCTGTCTACTATTGGACAGCCAACTCTGTACCCAGACAGCCAAAATTCCCTGAATCCAATGACTCCTTACTTTCTGAATGAGCCTACCATGGGGAACATAATCAAATGCTTTGTTAAAATCCATATACACCACATCTTCTGCTCTACCTTCATCAATGTGTTTTGTCACATCGTCAAAGAATTTATTCAAGCTTATGAGGTATGACCTGCCCTTCACTAAGCCATGCTGACTATTTCTAATCAAACTGTGGTTTTCCCATTAATCATAAATACTATCTCTCAGTATCCTCTCCAATAATTTGCCCACCACAGGAGTAAGATTGAATGGTCTGTAATTCCCAGGATTATCTCTATTCCCTTTCTTAAACAAGGGAATAACATTTACCATGCTCCAAGCATCAGGTACTATTCCAGTGGACAGTGAGGGTGCATAAGTCATCGTCAAAGAGGCAGCAGTCTCTTCCCTCACTTCCCGTATAACCATGGGTATATCCTGTCTGGCCCAGGGGACTTAGCTATCCTCATGTTTTTCAAAATTTCTTGCACATCCTCCTTTCTAACATCAACTTGTTCAAACATATCAACCTGTTTCACCTTGTCCTCACAAACAACAAGGTCCCTCTGACTGGTGAATACTGAAGCAAAGTATTCTTTAAGTGTCACCCCTAGATCCTCTGACTCTGTCAGCAAGGTCCCTCCACTATCCCTGATCAGCCTTACCCTCACTCTGGCCATCCTCTTATTCTTCACATAAGTATAGAACACCTTGGGGTTTTCCTTAATCCTATTGCCAAGGCTTTTTTCATGCCCCCTTCTAGCTGTCCTAAGTCCATTCTTCAGTTCCTTTCTGGATACCTTGTAGACCTCTAGAGCCCTGTCCATTTCTGCTTCCTCAACTTTAGCTAAGCTTCATTCTTCCTCTTGTTGACATTGAAGTTTCCTTCACCTTACCATCCTTTCCTTGCCTCAGTGGGACAAACTTATCCAGTACTCCTAGTAAGTGTTCCCTAAACAACCTCCACATTTCTGTCATGCATTTCCCTGAAAACATCTTTTCCCAATTTGTGCTCTGCAGTTCCTGCCTAATAATATTGTAATTCCCTCACCTCCAATTAAATACTTTCCTGTATCGTCTACTCTTGTTCCTCTTCATGACTGTAGAAAAGGTTACGGAGTTGCAATCACTAACATCAAAATATGGCTTCCCCTCTAGTTGGTCTATCTACACACTGAGTCAGAAATCATTCCTGGACACGCCTGACAAAATCTGCTTTATCCAAACTATTTGCACTTTAGAGTTTCCAGTTGATATTAGGAATGTTGAAGTCACCCAGGACAACAACCCTACTACTTCTGTACCTTTCCAAAATCTGCCTCCCAATCTGTTCCTTAGTGTCTTTGTTGCTACAGGAGGGGGTCTATAGAAAACTTCCAATAAAGTGACTGCTCCTTTCCTGTTTCTGACTTCCACCTGTACTGACTCAGTACACAAACCCTTCTTGATGACCTCCCTTTCTGCAGCGGTGATACCATCCCTGATTAGCAATACCTCTCTCCCACCTCTTTTACCTCCTTCCCTATTTATTTTGAAAGATCTAAACCCTGGAATATCCAACAGCCATTCCCACCCCTGTGATATGCAAATCTCTGTAACGGCCACAGCATTGGCGCTCCATGTGCAGATCCATGCTCTAGGTTCATCACCCTTATTCCTGGCACTTCTTACGTTAAAGTAGGCTATTCCCTCTTCCTCTCTTGACGGGTCAAACAGTTATCTTTCTCCTGTAACTTGGGTGTGACGTTCTCCCTACAACTCCTATCTATTACCCCCTCAGCCTCCTGAATGGTCCAGAATTCATCCAGCTTCAGTTCCAGTTTCCTAACGTGGTCTGTGAGGAGCTGGAGTTGGGTGCACTTCTCGCAGGTGAAGTCAGCGGGGACATTAGTAGTGACCTTCACCTCCCACATCCTACAAGAGGAGCATACAACTGTCCTTGCTTCCATCCCCTCTACCCTAGGTTGCCAGAAGAGAAAATGAGAAAAAAAAAAGCTCACCTTACTGACCCTCCACATACAGTCTTTTTATTTGGTTAGCAGAGGAGGATGGGTGGGAGACACTACACCTGTAGTGTTTCAGGTTTAGCCACTGCCCGAATATGTTAGTTCACTTACCCAGCAGTTCCCATGTTCACGTTTGCTCCTGCTCAGCCTTCGCTCTGCCTATTCATGAGGCAAGTATTTTATACAGAAACCTTGTCTTTCCGTCTGCCTCCCCCACCCCGGTTTGCACTCTTACCACTCCTGCCACTGAATTAGAGGCCGCTGTCTCACGAGGCACTGATTTTATGCAGATGCTGCCAAACATGCTGAGTTTCTCCAGTAATTTCTGTTTTTGTTTCAGCTCCAGCATCACAGTTGTTTTACTTCAGAGCAAAGTAATAATGTCTGGATGATCTGTTGCTGTAAGATTGATTAAGGAATAAATAAAATTGAAGACTCCTGCAATATCTCTCCTGCTCTCAAAACAGTGCCGTAGAACCTTTTGCAGCAATCTTAGAAAGCACATGGGCACCATTTCATGGCAAATCAACAAGATTACATTTCTGACAATACAACACACCCTCAGTACAGATTTTGTGCTCAAATCCAGCATTGGAACTTTAATTTTCTGACTCATGGTTGCAAGTGATGATAAATGAGCTTTAGTTGACATTTAAGAAGTAACAAGGTGTGGATGGGACCTTAAGACCATAAAACATAGCAAGAGAAATAGGGTCATTTGGCCCATTGAGTCTGATCCACTGTTCAATCATGGCTGATAAGCTTTTAAATTGCCCTGGTTTCTCCCCCTAACCTTTGATTCCCTGACAATTGAGAACCTATCTATCTGTATCATTGAGGTTTTTCTGCAGTAGACAACCTGATGCGGGGCAGAGGTGGAAGTTGGCACAGAAGATGTTGTGACTGGCAGTTTAAAATAAGGCACTAAGAAAAAAAGCCTACTCCAGCCTAACACAATTGTTGTTTCACATCACAGCACTCTCCCTGGATAAGTCACTACAAAGTGCGAGCAATGTGAGTTGCAATTTACTGATACTGAGCCACAGCTAATGTTGTTCACTATTAGATGATATACCTCCAGAATGTCATCACATGTCTGTCTGCTTCCAATGGCACAAGATCCACACTATTTATTGATTGTTTGGCATGCCCACAATCTTACTCCATACTTCTTTTCTCTATCAGAGAACAGTTAAACTCTTTGTTATCTGAATGGATCACTCTAGATTCTCAAAAATATCTTTTGTCGATTTTCAACCTTTTACTGAATGAATAGACAAAACGGTTGAAGAAAATTAAAACTAAGATACACAATTCTTTAGTGTCCCTATAATTTTCTGGGGAAGTATTCTTAATTCTTGAAAACTCCAGGGCACGCTTGATGGGTTGGAAGTCAATCTAATTGTGACTCTTTTTCTACCACAGCGTCCTTGAGCATGAATCACAAAAAGTTGGTTTGCAGGTACAATGGGTAATTAGGAAGCCAAATGGAATATTGTCCTTCATTGCTAAAGGGATGGAATTTAAAAGCCAGGAAGTTATACTGCAGCTATATAGGGAGCTGGTGAGGCCACACCTAGAGTGTGTTTACATTTTGGATCTCATTACTTGAGAAAGTACTGACACTGGAAGGTGTGCAGAGGAGATTCACCAGGTTGATTCTAGAGTTGAGAGGGTTGGCTTACAAGGAGAGGTTGAACAGACTGAGACTATACTCATTTGAATTTAGAAGAATGAGGGGGCATGTTAAAGAAACGTATAATTATAGAGGGAATTGATAAGATAGAAGTAGGGGCGCTGTTTCATTGGCGGGTGAAACTAGAACTAGGAGCATAACCTCAAAATAAGGGGGAGCAGATATAGGATGAATTGAAAGAGGAACTTCACTCGAAGGGTTGTGAATCTACGGAATTCCCTGCCCAGTGAAGCAGTTGGGGCCACCTTGTTTCAAGTTTTCAAGGCAAAGATAGTTAGATATTTGAACAGTAAAGGAAGTAAGCGTTACGGTGAGCAGGTGGTCAAGTGGAGCTGAGTCCACAAAATGACCAGCCATGATCGTATTGAATGGTGGAGCAGGCTCAAGGGGCCAGATGGCCTACTCCTGCTCCTATTTCTCATGTTCTTATGATCCCCAAAAAAGAGAATTCAATCTTTATCCTGTTTCTCATTCAAACCACTTGCTCCATCCATCGCTGCTGAGATTACTGGGCTCCACTTTCAGTTGGAAGGCCATTAATTGAGGTATGATGCCAGACACAACTAACTGTAGGCACAATTTGCTGATATTGAAGGACATGTATCTCCCATAGCATGGCAGAGGAAAAAATAAATTATTCCCACTGCACACTCAGGACTGGTTATCCAGTATTTAATATGACCTACTGAGTGACAGATTTGTTCCACATACACCATACTTGCAATACAAATTGAGTGGCTGTGTGTTGGAGTCAGGATTTACAAGGAGTGAAACATGGGGGATGGGGTTAAAAACAAAGTCATTTCTGGAATTTCAATCATCAAATCAGACAAAGGTAAATCATACCTTTATAAGCAGCCGATATCAAAATTATGACAGTTAGGAAATAATACTTTTAAACTCAATTAATTCTTTAGAAGGTTTGCTTTTATGCAATATCAATCCCATACTTGTGCACATGAAAGTATAATTGATAAATTATAATAATAAATTATATAATTGACAAATTGATAAAAGTATAATCAGAATGATTGATAAATTTATAACTAATGTATAATAAATGTGTAAAGTAGTGTGAATTATGGCAAATCTATATGCTAAAATTTTAAGTTGATTTATTAAATTATTGCGTTTTCAAAACAATATTTAGACTATGATTTTTAATATGACAAGAATGAATGCTTCCAGATCAAGAAAATAGTTGGAACAACTATCTCTTGAATATCTGGCTTGTGATCCGTTATGTGCAGATTTTTATGTGATTTGATTCACCACCGCCCCCCCGCCCCCCGACCTGGTTCTGACACGACTTATTTAGAGAATGTGAAATGAAGAAGGCAGTGGACAGGTGTCTCAGGGCAAAAGAATCTCTGCATTTATTTAAATGCACAGAGGTAAGCATATTACAAGGAATAAAGGCAAGTTTAATGAACAGTAAGATTGATACAAACAATACAGAGGACAGTAATTAAACACACTATTAAAATTTAACACATGTTGAGCACTGTTAGAAGCTAAACAGTAACTTTAATCGTCGTAACCTTAATCAGGCTTTCTACTTTTGGGGTCCCTGCTCTGTCACCACCCACTTTCCCCTTCATGGCTAGCTACATCGGAAACTTTGGGATCATAGGAGTTTAAACTCACCAGTCTGGAAAAACATGATTTTGAAAAACAGCTGGCTGTTCCCGCTTGCCGTACCCAGTGTTTTGATGAAGGCTTTTGCACGGTGTAGGCCTTCAGCCTGCGTTGAGTCGGTTGATGTGGTAGGATGTGTTTTGGATTTATTGGGTGAGTATTTGTAGTCCTTACTTTGTGGTGGTTTTTGCGAGCCAGATTTCATCTCAGGATGTGCCTGAGGCCTTGTGGTGTCAGTCAGGTTGGTGGTTTTTGAAGGTTATCGGTTCTTAGATCTGCTGGTTGTGATGGGTTGCTGTTGGTTCCCCTGGTGCAGAACAGGGGAGTGTTGGTGGTTTTCAGAATTGCTGTTGGTATCCCTCTGCTGGAGATAGCGGTGCATATAGCTTTCAGGGAGATAGCTTTCTGGGATCCCTCTCTTAGAGGTACCTGTGGGGAGTTAATTCTTTTAGGTGAAACTGGGGTTTGCAATTATATTAATTATGCACCTCTTATCTTCACGCCAAATCTGTGCTTGCCATTGAGTTACTGGTGTACCCTTTGAGGTCAGTTGGCCTACGAATAGTTAAAAGTATGTGTAAATGTATTTTGATTGAGGTTGAATACCCAATATCTCTCTGAATAAACATTGATTGAAGTTGAATGTCTTGGTATCTATGTATGTTCCATAATGTCTGGGTTGGGTTAGTCCGAGGGGTAAAAGTTAGTTTTCAGACAAGAGTATTAGGTCTGGTCGATTGCTCTTTTAGAGTCGAGGAGTGAATTGAATTTTCGGGTTGAACAATGGTTCCAGGCAGTTACCTCTGTATTTATGTACTTTTCCCAGAGCATAGCCCAGCTGCCTTTTTAACTTTTAAAAGCTTTTGAAAAAATTCAGGATTTTGGTCCAGTATTTTAGATGATGGGGATTTTTGTTCAATCCTACAAATCAGGAATAATGCAGGTCTGCAGTGACAAGCATGCATGTCTGGAAAACGCGTAAAGAATGACCGAACCAGTTTGGATCCCTACCTCCAAATTCAAATGCCTCGAAGAACACGGGCTATCTCTGAAAGTTGAATCCCAAGAACATTGGATCAGCTTGTTTCAGCAATCTCTGAATACCAATGAGATAATGAATACAAGTTTAAAATGCCCCAATTCCACATGATCTACTTCCTCCCTGCTTGCGATATTATTTGACTTTAGGTTGGAGTACATTTACTCAAAAAGCAATCTAAAAAAAATGCAATTTACCAACCTTGCAGAACCCAGATTGAATTTCAGAATTTGTTGGGTGAATGACAGTTCAGGAAAACAACTTTCAGCAGAGAGGCAAAAAAAAATCTGCAAAGGCAGCTGAGGAGAAAACTCTCTCCTTGATTTTTCCTCTATTTGCAGGAATGCAGGATGGGATATTTTCCAGATCAAGATGACTCATGAGTTGTTTAAAAAGTTGTAGGTGTCTCCTATTTTCAGGGTTTCCAGTGTTTCTAAAGCTTGCTTCGGATTATAAACCTATAGTTAACACTGTTTCTCTGTCTTCCTTCCATTCATAGATTTCTCACATTTTGTGTATTGAACACATACTGAATAAATATTTTTTGATTGTCAGCCACTTAACTAATCTAACATGGCTGGTGTTCTTTTCAAGCTGCCCCGTCTCACCAGACTCCCTGTTCATTCAGATGCTTTTGAGTTTGATTTATATTTCTGCTGATTTTAAGATACACTGCACAATGTTGCATCTGTCACTCAGAACTGGTGTGTCTGGTTAGGGTGACAGAACCCTTTGGATTGAATTAAATTCAAATGGGACAAAATAAGGAGCTCGATAAGACCTTGACATAGCGAGCAATTATTCCATCAAAATTCAATTTGGTCAAATAAATGGTTCGCATTCTATACAGAATACATCGCAAACCGCTCTGTTGTAATGCAAGATGCATATTGTTTAATATTGTTAATGCTGTAAGGGAAGGTTGTTTGGGGTGCCAGGTCTCCAGTGATAGTACACATCTCTAGAAGCCAATAAAGATGCATTTTAGCTTTCTCTTTCTAAGAGGTATTGTGAAAAGCAGAGAAACAGAATGATTCAAACTTAAAAGAAAAAAGATACTTTCAGATTCAGTTATCTTCAAATATTTCTCCAATTAGTTTTGCATTATATCTACAACCCAGCTTCAATCTAATATTGACCCATGTCTGTTGTTTCACAGCAGTCAATTTGTTACTCAAACAAATTCTAGTATTACACCTCCGTCTGATTCAGTCGAATTTCATGTTGATAGTTTTTGTGATAATTGAAGAAGTCCAAAATGAATCAATCAAATAGCAGACTGGGGTAAAAGCTACAAATCATGAAATACTGAAGTAGTGGAAACACTACTGATACAGTGTTAGCAGTCAGGAAAGAGTCATAACATTTAGCTGGGAACAGAAGGATAACCATTGAAGCATTATTTGGAAAGCTTTTCAATCTTTTCTTTATTTTTAGTCATTAAAACATATTCCTAACAACAAATGGTGTTAAAATTACACTCCATTTTTCCTGTAGATTCGGAGCTCCAGCTACTAATTTGGGACCAATTTGGGATGAAGGCAGTAGGCCCGAAATGTCAGCTTTTGTGTTCCTGAGATGCTGCTTGGCCTTTTGTGTTCGTCCAGCTCCACACTTTGTTATCTTGGATTCTCCAGCATCTGCAGTTCCCATTATTACTGTTAATATAACCCGTCTGTTTAAGAAGGGAGTAAGACAAAAGATGGGAATTACAGGCCAATTAGCTGGGCCTTAGTCGTTGATGAAATGTTGGAGTCCACTGTGAAGGGCGAGATTTCTGAATACTTGGAATTACTTGGTAAAATAGGGCAAAGTCACATTATTTCATCAAGGGGAGGTCTTGCCTGACGAATCTGTTAGAATTCTTTGAGGAGGTGAGGAGCAGGTTCGACCAAGGAGAGCCAGTGGATGTTATCTACTTGGACTTCCAAAAGGTTTTTGACAAAGTGCCACACAGGAGGCTGCGGAATAAGATAAGGGCCCATGGTGTCAGCGACAAGGTGAGAACATGGGTAGAAGATTGGCTTTCTGGCAGAAAACAGAGAGTGGTGTTAAAAGGGTCCTTCTCAGGATGGTAGCCAGAGACTAGTGATATTCCACAAGGGTCAGTGTTGGGACCATAGCTTTTCACTTTTATACATTTAATGATCCAGATGGAGGACCTGAGGGCATTCTGGCAAGTTTTGCAGATGACACAAAGATAGATGGAGAGTCAGGTTGTATTGAGGAGGCAGGGAGGCTGCAGAAAGATTAGGAGAGTGGCCACTGAAATGGCAGATGGAATACAATATGGGAAAGTATGAGGTGAAGTACTTTGGTAAGAAGAATAGAGGCATGAACTATATTCTAATTGGGGAGAAAATTCAGAAATCTGAATAACATAAGATGCCAATATCTTTGGCTGAGGATTGTGTATGGGTAGTGCCCTGAGATGCTGCTTTGTGCTAAGCTCTACTGTGGATGTCCACTCCCAATGGTGACTGAAGACACCAGCAATGCAAAGTGACTTGGGAGCCTTAGTCCAGGATTCTCTTATGGTAAACTTGCAAGTTAAGTTGGTAGTTAGTAAGGCAAATGCAATGTTGGCACTTATTTTGAAAAGACCAGAATATAAAAGCAGACATGTACATCTGAGGCTTTATAAAGCTCTGGTCAGACCACATTTAGTGTACTGTGAGCAATTCTGGGCCCCATATCTCATAGGAAGGATGTACTAACCCTGCAGCTGATCCAGAGGAGATTAATGAAAATAACCCTAGGAAAGAAATGTTTAACATATGGGGAACATTTGAGGACTCTGGGTCTATTATCGATAAAGTTTAGAAGGATAAGGGAGGACCTAATTAAAAAAAAATCTTACAGAATACTGAATGACCTGGATAGAGTGGAAGTTGGGAAGATGTTTCAATTGACAGAAGAGACTAGAAGCCGAGGTCACAGCCTGAGGTTAAAGGGAAGAAGGAGATAAGGAGAAACATCTTCAGCCAGATAGCGGTGAATCTTTATAATTCATCACCAAAGAGGGCCGTGGAGGACAGGTCATTGTCAAGGGGATCAAAGGTTATAGTAAGAAAGCAAAAGAATGGAGTTGAAAAACTTATCAGCCGTGACTGAATGGTAGATTAGACCTGATGGGCTGAGTGGCCCAATTTTTTTTTGGCGTTATGATTATCAGAAATACTTACACTTATACTTACCTGTAATGGTGCCTCCACATCCCCTTTTACCACCAATTACTGTGACAGCCCTTTTCCATGAATTACTCCCATTGGAGGCACACCAATATTGAAATTCAAGTGTCCTTCCAGCCTCATAAGCATTGACATTATACCTTTAGAATGCTCACCCTGATCTCTGCACGCTCACTCTGGAGGTCACAATAGTTGCTGCTAATAATCTCGCCTCTTCCCATTGCCTACCACGCCATCTGTTGTTGCTCTACCTCTACTCCCATGACCCCATAATCATCCCTGTCCCCACATCAACACACGCCTGTGGTTCACCCTCCACTCCAGCTTAGACTCCTTACCCCATTTGGCAGTGCCTAAGCAAACCCCTTTATACCCACCACCCATGGTGAATGCACATACCCCCAAAATTATATTTGCCCTAGACCTCTGACCAACTTCAAACAGCATTTCCCAGACATGGCTGAATAGAAACCTGATCACTGACTTTGCAGCTCCCTGACTGATGATACATGGTTTCTCCAATTCTTCTGATGGCCCTCCAGTTCTAATGACTGCCACTACCTGGACCATAGTCTGACATATCCCCTGACTGTGGGTGGCCCAAGTGGATGACTGACTGTTGCCAAGCCCGTGAACTGGGTGCAGACTGATGGTATCAGGACGTCCTAACCAATACTTCCCCCGACCTGTTGATTGGACTGAGGACTAGCTCCATCTACTTTGCAATCAGTCCATTCTGGTTAAGTAAATGACCATTTTGTTTGATGTGCAGGCAAATGTCACGAGCTGGTGCTGTTAGATTAACAACTTGGTGTGTTCCATATTGTAACATGTTCTCCCCCAGCTACGTTCCTTCTGACCTAGCAGCCTGCCTGTATGCCTGGACAAAGAGAACATCAATAAAACAGTACAGATAGCCTTTAGATAACACAGTGTGGAGCTGGAGGAACGCAGCAGACCAGGCAGCAAAGCTGATGTTTTGGGACGGGACCCTTCTTCAAAAATTGGCTCATTACTATCTCACAGGTAGCCTTAAAGTCCTGCCTGGAGCACAAAGGAGCTAACAGCCATGACAATACATAACAATGAAGGGCATAGCATGGTCGCGAAAAGTATGTAGTTAGTTGTAAAGTGAATGAGAATAAAAAGAGTATGCAAACAGCCCGGCTCAATCTGTGAGTTGGCTGTGCATGCAATGTGATCCTACAGCAGTCTTTTAATCAGTGATAATGGGAACTGCAGATGCTGGAGAATCTTTTAATGTTGTACAGTCTTTTAATGTTGGATGCTGGTGTCCTTCACTGTAATTCAATACCTCCTGAGTATCCTGCAAGTGGATTGCAAAGTTGTCACAATAATCTTGAGGAATAACATAAGACGCCAACATCTTTGGATGAGGATTGTGTGCTGCTAGTACCCATGGATAGTGCCCTGAGATGCTGCTTTGCGCCAAGCTCTACAGTGGAGGTCCACTCCCAGTGGTAAGCTGAAGACACCAGAAATGCACTTTAATATAATAAAATGTGAGGCTGGATGAACACAGCAGGCCAAGCAGCATCTCAGGAGCACAAAAGCTGACGTTTCGGGCCTAGACCCTTCATCAGAGAGGGGGATGGGGGGAGGGAACTGGAATAAATAGGGAGAGAGGGGGAGGCGGACCGAAGATGGAGAGTAAAGAAGATAGGTGGAGAAGGTGTGGGTGGGGAGGTAGGGAGGGGATAGGTCAGTCAAATGCACTTTGACTTCCAAGTTGAGAATTCTCAATGTCTAGTTTGTTTGGTGTATTCGGAAGCTGAATATCAATGAAGTGAGATGTGCTGTTAACAAGGCATTGAACAAGTTATAACTCCCTGATTAGGAAGTCACTGCTTCAACATCTGATAATTGCATAAAAGAGGCAGTGACTTGCTCCTGGCATTGATTAAAAACCCTATTGGAGTTCTCATCTGATCCAGACACAAATCTTGCCATAGCCCATGCTACTCAGGCTCCTATAAGAGTCCCCCTAAGAAATTATTTTCCGACTGAATTTAGAGGAATGCCTAAATCTGCATTTCAAATCAAAATACATGTTACCATGATAGAGTTATAAATGTTCATAGATAAATACAAGTATTTTATACATGAATTATAGAATTCAGTGATGACATCAGGTATGTTTTGCTAACTTTTGATTTGAATAATTTTGCCACATGCATATACAAGAATCTTGTTCAGCAAATGCTTTCTTTCAATAACAAGGCAAAATTAGCTCATCAACATATCCATATTTGTCCTGGATTTTATAGCACCCTAGATGCACGCATTAGATTGCTTCAGTTGAAAGTAGATTGATAAATCATCTTTAAGTTTTTTAAATTGGTTTGTGCAGGATAAGACTGAGTCAATATCATTGAAACAAAACTGGAATTGTATTCTGACAGAGAGAAAATGAACCTGTGTTTTTCTTTATCAATGCTGTTGAATGACTTACGCATTTTTGATAGATAAAGGATTAAAAGTTCAGGCTGGAAATTAAAGTGTGAGAAAGTTATTCGGGCTGAGGAAAACCTTTGCATTTTTCCCCACAGGCTGCAATGCCTGAATAGCCCATTTTTGTGTTGTGTCACTTTATTCAGGCTGCAAAATTATAGTGTCCTTTGGGCCAGCTGTATTTAAGCCAAGGTGTAATGAGGATCGATTTGAGATCATAACTCATAATTTTGTTTCGCAATGCACGCATCCTCTGAGTGCATCTCTTTGAAATAATCATTGTGGATCTCAAACTTGTTTAAAACAACTTTCAAATGAGAAAAAAAGCACAAAGGGAGAGAAAAGGTGGGAAGACGATCTTGAAAAAGGGGGAGATGGAAGATAAGGAAGAGAAATTGATGCTGTAATCTGTGCTGATCTTGTCTGCCCTAGATACACATGAATAAATAGACCAAACACCAATGACTTCAACATATTTCCCCATTCACATAATATTCTTTCACTTCCCTCTGATATCACAGCACAATATGGACAACAAGGCATAAAGAAAAGCAGTTTATTACAAAATGCATATTCCCAAACAATTGATTTATCAGATCATGCCATTTATTGCAAACAAAATTGATCATCCTTATACATTCCCTCAGTACCTTTAACTTCTGTGTATCGACTTGTTCCCCAACTCCGTCTTACACCAGTGGCTGAAGCATGGTGCGTGAAAACTCTCAGGCATTCAGTGGACGAGACTCCAAATGGCCTTGGAGGAAGCGCAAAAGGACGGAGTACCATCCCAGCACAACATATGCTTGGAAGGCAATACACAAGATAGTCTTCACAGATGGAATAAAAGGCCAAAGAGCAGATGGAGAACTAGCACAACTATGCACTGGACAGAGTCTGTGAATCAGATTTCCAGTCAACAAATACTAGGATACCAGCAAAGGTTTCTAAACTAGGCAACCAGCCCAGGTCATATAAAGGTGCTGCACTGCGAAGGGATAGAATCTCTTTCAGACCAATGTATGACATGCTAATAATGAACACAGAGAGCCATACAGCCAAACACCACAGAAACAGACCCTTAAGTCCAACCAGTCATGCTGAACATAATACCAAACTAAACTAGTCCCACCTGCCTTTTTCTAACCTATATCCATCAAAACCTTTCCTATTCATGTACGTATCCAAATGTCTTTTAAAGGTTATAATTGTACCTGCATTCACCACTTCCTTAGGAAGTTCATTCCACATGTGAACGGCCCTCTGTGTAAATCTCTTTCCTTTTATATCTCTCCCCTCTCCCCTTAAACATATGTCCCCCAGTCTTAAAATCACCCATCTTAGGGAAAAGACAGCTACCACTAACTTTGTTTATACCTCTCATTATATTATAAACTTCTTTCAGATCACCTCCCAACCTCCTGCACTCCAATGAAAACTATCCCAGCCTATCCAGCCTTTCTTCATAACTCAAACCTTTTATACCCGGCAACATCCTAGTAAATCTCTTCTGAACCCTCTCCAGCTTAATAATATCCTTCCTACAACCAGGCAACCAGAACTGGACACAGTATTCCAGAATAGGCCTCACCAATGTCCTGTACAACCTCAACATAATTTTCCAACTCCTATACTCAAAGGATTGAGTAATGAAGGCAAGCATGCCACATGCCTTTTTAACCATCCTGTCCATGTATGATACAACCTTCAAATAATCACGCACCTTCGCACTGAGGTCCCTCTGTTCTACAACACTACCCAAGGCCATAACATTAATTATCTCAGCTCTACCCTTGTTTGCTGCACCAAAGTATAATATCTCACATTTATCCAGATTGAACTCCATCTGCCAGCCCATTGACCCATTTGATCAGGATCTCTTTATAATCTTAGAAAACCCATCAAATTTGTTGTTATCCGCAAACTTACTAACCATGCCTTCTCTATTCTGATCCAAATTATTTCTGTAAATGGCAAATGAAAGAGGACCTAGAACCGATCCGTGTGGAACACCACTGGTCACAGGCCTCCAGTCCACAAAGCAACCCCTCACCATTACTCTCTGTCTCCCACCATTAAGTCAATTTGTATCCAATTGGCAAGCTCACCCTGAATCCCACGTGACAACTTTACGAATTAGTTTACAATGCAGAACCTTTTTGAAGGCTTTACTAAAATTCAAAAAAACAAATGTCTACTGCTCTGCCGTCAATGTTTCCTCAAAAAAACTCAATCAAGCTTATGAGACACATTTTTCCCTGCACCAAACCATGTTGCCTATCCCTAATCAAATTTTGCTTTTCTAAATGTCCATAAGTCCTATCTCTTATAATCACGTCCAACAATTTACCCACACCAAAGTCAGACTCACAGGTCTCTCGTACCCCAATTTCTCCTTACAACCTTTTGAAACAAAGGTACAACATTAACCACCTTTCAGTCATCAGGCATCTCACCCATAGTTATTGATGATGCAAATATTTCTGCAAGGGGTCTCATATTTTCCTCACTTACTTCCCACAATGTCCTGGGATACACTAGATCAGGTCTTGGAAATTTATCCACCTTTACACTCTAAGACCTCCCAAACTTCCTCTTCTATAATTTGGGCTGTTTTAAAACATCAGTGTTTATTCCTCTGCATTCTCTAGACTCCATTTCTTTTTCCACAGTAAAATCTGACATGAAATACTAATTTGATATCTCTGCTGTCACCTGTGGTTTAGTGAGAAAGAATATCCTGATGCTGATGTGTGATGGTATCATTGGATACCAAGCAATAGCAGGACAATGGAGTTGTCAGTCAAGTGCGACTGAGAATTCACTTGGTTTTCCATCGGGATGTTTGATCACCAGATCAGGATAACTTTTTCAAACCTCCAAAACGTTATTTCAAAGTTTGAACTATTAATCTTGTTAACTTTGTTCCTTCTTCAAGAGCATGCTTATGACATCATCACCATAACAAAGCATGTGATTTCATTATACAAAGGCCTTAGTCTTTACCTTAACTTGCCTCATGACATGCTGAGAGAAGTGTATAACACTTTATAACCGTATTGCTCAGGACTAGCCCAGAGGTAGTAATGCCTGTGATTGTAATACAGTACCAGGAGCTGTAATGAACTTCCATTGAATGATCAAGTACAACTTGTCCACTTTGTATGTAATGGCAGCTAAAGTAAGTGTCACCTCATTAGACGTAAATACTTGGCTGAAAGTAAATGACCATCACTGAATCTATGTTAGATTGTGAGGGCAGAGAAGATCCAGTTTAACAATGGAATCCAACTTTTTAAGAAATGATTCTTAGATTCCCAATATCACATCCACCATGATCATATTGAGTCAGCTGCTTTTTTTGAACAACACTGTTGATGAAGTTTGCCATAATTAGCTGGTAGCATGAAATTAGTGTGTTTCCTGCATTATAATTACATTTTGAGATTCTGTGCAGGTTTTGGATAATATCCAATTTCACCATGTATGAATCAACAAACCAAGATTACCAACACTCCTTTATTCAATTTAAATTCTATTTCTGATTAAAATGTTGAAACTTTTTTTTTCAAAATTGGATGACTTTTTTCATTATTTCACAATCTCCAACAGGTTTCCTCATAATCTTACATTGCTGTAAGTTGGTGTCACCAACATGTTGCCATATGATTTCTTCAGCCCCCAAGCACAGTGAAAGTGACCCCAGCAAAATTCCCTGAGCAAATTCACTCACATACTTCCAATGTGAGGAATTTCCTTATTGACAATTGTTTTCTGTCCTTTTACAGATCACACCTGATTGAATATGACTAGCACTGGTTTATCCCGGGGCTTATAAATTTCATTCAATATTACAGGTACCCCACAACTGCTCTCATTCAGGCCAATTGGCCTTTGGTTTCCCAGTCTCTTTTTTTTAGAATTATGCTTGTCATTTTGCCTCTCTACAGTCCTTCAACACTCAATTTCTACCAATGCTTGGAAGGTGTTCTAAAGATGTCTCCAAAGGTGTGATTTTGTTTTATTTCCTTGACCCTGAGCCCCTTCAAGAATGTCAACAAGGTCTTGACATTCCATCATGATATATTGCCATGTTGATTCCTAGGCATTGTTATGCTAATTCTCTTAAAGCAAGTCACAAAGAAGGCAAATGGAATATCGGTTATTATTGAAAGAGTGGCGGAGTATGAAATTTGGGAAGTCTTGCTGCCACTGTACGGGTCATTGGTGAGGTCACATGTGGAGTTATGTACACTGTGTCTTCCTTATTACCTAAGAGTATGTTTGTAATAGGAAGAATTCAAAGGGGTAAACTAAGCTGATTGCTTGGATAAAGGGCTGTCAGGAGGAAATATTGGGCAGGTTGAGCCTGTACTTAGTTAAGTTTAGAAGAATGGGAGGTGAACTTTTTGAAAGATATGTGATTCTGCGTAAACTTGTCAAATGGGGATCTTGCCAACATTCTGTTCTTAGATTTTAAGCTCAGCTTACCTGTTCCTCTGAAGCTGCCTGGCCTGCTGTGTTCCTCCAGCTCCACACTTCGTAATATTCTGCTTTTAGCAGTTTTGTTTTATGTTATGCAAACATTTCTTCCTTTATCTTTGTACACTTTCAATAAAGGAAAAGAAGATTTTTTCATAACAAACTTTAAAACTAAATTGGGACTGTCCTAAACTCATTTCTATAATCCTTGAAAGAACTTCTTTTTTCATGTAATATAATTCTGTTCAATTGTTAAATCCTAATCTGCAGCATTTTTAGCTAGGTTTTGGTCAAATACAACTTCGGCAACTAAACCAAAAGGGGTCTGTCAATCCAGATTTCACTCTGGGATCTGACTTGTCCTGTAACAACATTAAGTGAGATCATAACATTTGGAGTTCATTTCTTTTTATTAAGAAATGAATTCAAGGAAAAAATTATGAAAGTTTTAGCATGGTACTTTTTACAAACTAGAAGTTCATAATATATTGACAATTGTTATTTATTAGATTAGATTATCAACAGTGTGGAAACAGGCCCTTTTGCCCAGCAAGTCCACACCGCCCCTTGCAGCATCCCACCCAGACCCATCCCCCTATAACCCACACACCCTTGAACACTATGGGCAATTTAGCATGGCCGATCCACCTAGCCTGCACGTCTTTGGACTGAGAGAGGAAGCTGGAGCACCTGGAGGAAACCCACACAGACACGGGGAGAAAACTCCACACAGACAGTCACCCGAGGGTGGAATTGAACCCATGTCCCTGGTGCTGTGAGGCTGCAGTGCTAGCCACTGAGCCACCGTGCTGCCCAAATGATCATTTATGAGTATTTGTGAACATGAAATGATTACAGCTTCAAGGAAATGCGCAATTAGTTGAATTACTTAAATTTTAGAATCATACTTCAAGTTAAATTGATGAAATTTTTGTTTAGAACTTGGTGTATATGGTAAGTACGAGATTAAAATGCAAGTATTTGGAAAGAATCCAGCAATTTGTGGTGTGAAGGAAGTACCCTGTGAGCTTGAGATATCCACAAATTGTGAGACAATTTATGTCCCTCTGCTGTTAGCCTCATGAATTTAAGATCTCATTGTGAAACACGCCATGAGTTCAAAGAAACTGCTGTTTTGCCCTGCTAGAATGTTAAACTCACTATAGAATATTTTGGCTAAAACTGAATGATATAAGAGCCTTTTAATAACATGATTTATGTATCAGCAATATCACATAAACACACTAATTTAGAAAGGGTGCACTGGAAATTATGGTATCTCATTTCTGCAGGTAGTAAATAGTTTGTAAAGATCTTCATAAATTAAGATTGAATTTTTTAGAAACTTTTCCTTGCTTTCTATTCAATTTCTTTAATTTCCTCCAATCTCTCCACTTAATCTGATCATTTTTGCCCTCCCTGCATTGTTTTCCTGTACCTGATTTAATTCAAATTCGCCTGTATTTCCACCTCGGCCATTCTTCATTTCTTTTTGTTACCTTATTGTTTAAGGAGAGTTACTATGTAAAATAAAATGTTCTGGCTGCCTGGATCACTATGGTGCATAGGCTCAGGAAAATGAACCTTTTAAAAGAGGAATCCTGGACCATTACCTATTTCAAATCTCCCAATGGAAGTGAAATTTGCTTTTATTCAAGAAGTATTTAACTGGCGCATGTTTTGAGAAATGTCAGTCAGATCGTAGCTTGAACTGTGTGCCCATTTTAAGAATAGCCATGCTCCGTAAAGCTGATTGCATGGTAAAATTATGATCTAATATCTATGAGTCAAAATTCTGTAACATTTTCGTTCTATCTATATGCAGATTTGGCTGGATATCTGGAGACACAGTGAAAGAGCACAACATTGAAAAGGAAATTAACCTTTTTCAGAGAATCTCATTGAACACCTAGTAGCCCTGATAGGTGATCTTCTTTATGTTTAACTGGTTTACAGTCAGCAGACCGTCCAAAAGACATTTTCTGTCGGGACTGCTATGTTGTACACTGTATTAAAGTTTCATAATGAAACAGAACCAGTGGTGTGAATTGGAAAGATTAGGAATTTATATCCAATTTACTAACTGAATTGGTCATTTAAGAGATGCTCAGGACAAGTGAACCTTATGTCCTCATGCAATATGGCAAACATTGTAAAATGGCAGTTTTGCAATCTATGTTCGGTGTCAGAATACAAAAAAGTGTTCTAAATATTTATCAAGTAAAGCAATATGTGTAGAAAGAGAAAAACAGTTAAAATAAAATTAAAATAATTGTAAAATAAAATCCCAAAGAACTGCGAATAATAAAAATCTAAAACAAAAATGAGACGCCAGACTTGAAACATTAATTTTGCTTTCGCCCCACAGATGCTGCCAGATCTGTTGAGTTTCTCCAGCAATTTCTGTTTTAGGAACAGAGTTAACTCTGTAGCACTGACTAAAATGTCGTCAACCTGAGATTTTTTTTTCTCTTCAGCAATGTCGCCTGACCTTCAGAGCATTGCATTATTTCAGTTTTCCAGAATTCACAGTACTTTGTTCATGTACTGGATCTGAGAAAGGTTTTTTGATTTGCAATTTATACTTCACTTACTGGATTGTATGCAACAATCCTATTTCATGACTTATCACATATCCCTTTTTTGAAACATAGTGACTGATTGCTTTTCCCTGAAGTTCAGAGCACGTGGGGTGGCTGATAAACATACATGTGCCCTTTAAGTTAAAACTTTGCAAGACAAGAAAGACCGAAGGTCTGTAGAAGCACCAATATCCTCTTTTGCTCAAGCAATAAAAAGACAAAACAACAACTAAGCTTAAACAAGTGGCTTGAATCGGTAATCTATTCTTTGGAAAGGTATTTGATTTTGATTTTTTAAAATTTTATTGTCACATCTACTCAAGTACAAAGGTACAAGAGTGTTGTGAAAAACGTATACTGTTACCACACAAGGGGCCATTTTAGGTACAAATACTTTGAAACAGAATATTAAGAACAAGCTAGAAAGAAAGAACAATGTTAAAAAAGTTTTTTTGTACTAAATCTGGGCAATTTGTAAAAAAATCCATTCATAGAATTTGGACATTGTTGATGAATGTTGCATTATTGCCTACTCTTGTTACACTAGAAAGGGGGCTGTTAGCTGGAGATACATATAAACCGGGTTGAATAATGACAGCAAATGTCCTTCCTTAAAGGATATTAGGAAACCAGTGAGAAGTTTTGAACAATCTGACAGCCCATAGCCATTTTCATCCACTGGTTAATAAAGTTTTAAATATCTTTCTTTTAACACTGAATTCCAATTCTCAATCTCCAAGAAGGAATATTGAACACATAGGGTGAATTTCTTCAGAATACTTCAGCATTAAAGATCCTTGAGATTACAAATTTGAGTTCTGGAATTATGACTGTGTTTTAGCCTACTTTTAATGCAGTGTGTCATCTTGTAGGAGTTGAAATGCAGCAAGAGGGTGAAGGATGGCAAATGATCTAGTTGTATTGCCTACTGTTATGGTCCCAGTTGATGTTCCCGCTGGACAAGTCAGATCCCTGAATGAAATCTGACCTGATTGATCATAATTCACTTTCTGGTCATTTAAAATGGCAGGCTTCCACTGAAGCATATACACTCAAGGCTGCAATATTGATTTTAACAGCAAAACAAAAGTACCTTAACTCAAGACAAATAATAATAAAATAAAACAAATCCAGTTATTTTAAAACAACACACTCCTCGAAAGATTTCAATGCACCCGAGAAAACAAATTCCCATTGATTCCCCAACAACATCACTTTATAGTTAATCAAAATACAGAAAAACCTTCCTTTCACTATTGAATCTGTAGTTTTGAAATAACTACTTCCTTTCAGTTCTGGTCCTGTGAGATGTGCCTTTTATCTTGAATCCTCACCAAACTCAAAACTTTGACTTTTTCAACTTTGAATCACCAATATACATCCAACCGAAAAAGTGCTGGTCTGGAAGTTCCACAAACTAAACTCTTTCACCGAAATAACTTATTTTCCTAACTGCTGTAAACAAATCTCACTCTCTTAAGAAAGTTTTTAACTTGCATTTGACTCCAGTTAGGTCTTCTTCAAAATGGTCAAAAGATCACCCAATTTCTGGGGTATTCTTAATAAATCATTTATTTTTCTACATTGAAAGGAAAGCTAAACCCTTTCCATGATTTCTGTTAAATCCTCACAATATAAACAACTTTTCATTAACACCTCCAGAGGCCTTCAATCATCCATTGGCAAGGGACACATCAATTTAAAATCTGGAAAAACTCATCTATTTATCTTTAAAACATAGACCTAGATTTAGATGTCACACATTTATAATCCAAACTCTTAAAAAAACTAATATAAAAATATTACCTTCCTTTAGCCACACTCCTAACTTTAAATAAGTTTCACAGCAATTTGGTGACTAGTGCTTAAAGAAAAGGTCCTTTTCTTACATCCAACCACTGGACATGAGTAAACAAGATGCTCCTTAGGATTTGGAATGCTATTTAATGCTATATTCATCTTTCAATGTTCATTTGCTGACAAAGAGGAGTTCCCAGGCATGCCCACTTAGGACAAAGAATAGGTCAAAAATATGAAGCCAGGCAGAGCAGTAAGAGAAAAGGTGAAGAATGACCTAACAGCTAGTTGGACATTTCCTCAAACCCCTTCATCTCATGAATAGAAACCATTCTGCTTTCTCCATACGATGGCCGCCATACCTCTTACACCATGTCCGAGAACATATGCTCTCTCTGCGATCCATAAGTCATTCTGAAATGATCTGCTATGAGTCACCATGTGAACCCCACTCTAGAGGAAGTGGGTGTGCAGATGAACAATGAAAATTGTATCTCATGAATTGATTCCAGAAGGTGGGTTGCTTGCTGCAAGGTTCATAGCTTCTGACTTGCTCTTGTAGCCATTGTATTTATATGGCTCGTCCAATTTGATTTCTGAATCAAGGTAACCCCAGATGTTGATTAGCAATTAATTAACAAGCTTTTAGTGTCTAGATAGCAATGCCACGTGAGAGCAACTCATGTTGATGATCAAATAATCAACAATTTTGGGCTAAAATCAGACAATAAAATTGCTTTATCTCTTTAGTATAGACCTTAGTTGGAGCCTGTTTTCACTCTTTCATCTAAATCTCTAAGTTATCTCCCAATAATATTTATCTCCCAATAATAAGCTAAGCCACATTCAGAGGTCAAAATGGGAGGCATACAGGGTCACATTATTCTACTTTCCCACCAATTCACTTAGTCTATCACTTGCTGCATGTACTGTTTGGCATGTAAGTAGTTCTGTTTGGTATCTTCATCAGGTTGATGCTGCATTTTCAGGTATGCCCAGTGCTGCTCCTGACATGCCTTCTGCACTCTCCACTGAACCAGGGTGGATCCCCTGGCTTGATGAAAATGGCTAAGTGGAGGATATTCCAGGCCATGAAATTACAGATTGTGTTGAAGTACAATTCTGCTGCTGTTGATGGCCCGTAGCGCTTCATCGATGCCAGTCTTCAGTTTTAAGATCTGTTTGAAATCTGTTCCTTTTAGCATGGTGATAGTGCCACACAAGGTTATTCTCAATGTGAAGGTGAGACTTCATCTCCACAAGGTCTGTGCTGTGGTCCTCTTACCAATTCGATCATGGACAGAAAGATCTGCAGCTGGCAAATTACCAAGGATGAGGTCAAGTATGTTGCTTCTTGTTGGTTCTCTTACCACCAGCTGCAGACACCGTCTAGCTGCTATGTCCTTTAGAACCCAACTAATTCAATCAGTAGTACTGCTGGCAGGCTTCGCTTGGTGATGGGTATTGAAATGCCCAACCAAACTATGTTTTGTTTCCTCGTCATCCTTAATACTACCTTTAACTGTTGTTCAACATGGAGGAGTATCAATTCATCAGCTGAGTGAGGATGGTATGTGATAATCATTAGAAGGTTTCCTTGCTTGAGTTTAATCTGAAGTTACAAGACTTCATGACATCTGGAGTCAATGTTGAGGACTCCCAAGAAAATTTTCCCCTGACAGTATAACACTGTGCCACCCCCTCTGCCAGGTCTTTCCTGCCGAGGACACAGGACATACCCACAGATGATAATGGTGGTGTTTGGGACATTGTGTGTAAGGTATGATTCCATGAATATGTCAATGCCAGACTGTTGCTTGACTAGTATGTGAGACAGCCCTCCCAATGTTTGCATCAGCCCCCAGGTGTTAGTAAGAAGGGCTTTGCAGGGTCGACAGTGCTGTTTCTGCTGTTGTCTTTTCTGGTGCCTAGGTTGACGCCAGGTGAGAGATAGTAGGAACTGCAGATGCTGGAGAATCTGAGATAACAGGGTGTAGAGCTGGATGAACACAGCAGGCCAAGCAGTGTCAGAGGAGCAGGAAAGCTGATGTTTTGGGTCTGGACCCTTCTTCAGAAATCCAAAGGAGGTCCAGTCCTGAGATGTGAGCTTTCCTGTTCCCTCGATGCTCCTCGGCCTGCTGTGTTCATCCAACTCTACACCTTGTTATCTCGTTGCCAGGTGATCCATCTGGTTTCATTTCTTTGAGACCTTGTAGCAATTTGCACAATTGAATGACTTGCTTGGCCATTTCAGAGGCAGATGGGGCACAATCATGTTGCTATGGGTTTGGAATCACATGTAGATCAGACTAAGTGAAGATAGCAGATTTCCTTCCTTGAAGAATGCTAGTGACCCAGATAGGTTTTTCTGACAATTGTCAATAGTTTCCTGGTCATTAGTAGATTCTTAATTCAAAATGTTTTCATTGAATTCAAATTCCACCATCTGTAATCATGACATTTATACCCTGGTCCCAAGAACATTAGCTGAGTTGCTTGATTAATCATCTTATCTTTCTAAAAGTTCAAATATTCATGAAAATTAAATTTTCAGTTCTGATCTTCCGGTAACCACATCTCTTTAAGGGCTGTGAGATCATATTGATTTACGTTGATTTGTGCCAACAGTTTGTTTGCCTTATTTTAAATACAAATCCTTTAGGCTTGCCTTTGTGCTATTGCAGGGGTACCATGATTGTGATGAGGGGTTGACAAATGTCAGATTTGAATGAAGATGGATAGGGAGCGGGTGTAGCTGGCACCTATGGGTTGTGTCATTAAATACTATTGGGTCCTCAGCAACTTGGAAAGTCCTTACAGACAACGGTGAGACAAAGTCACCAGGTATGCACCATGATTATCTTGTTGGAATTTCTTGATTTCTAGCTTGTTCAGTAAAATGAGAAGCTGTATATTAATGTGGTGAATTATGGCTTTAATAAACATTTAATCAGTAATAATTCCTATTTACCAACATTTCACTTCTTTCTTGTGAAAAACTTGCCTCACAGCCATGCATAAATGCTGATACGATCTGTTCCCTATGATAAGGTACACCTCACTGGACTTCTCATCTGTTTTAACCTCAAATCCTGCCATAACCCTAATCATTGAGAGCTTTATAATTTTCCGTCTGTAGTTTTACATTGCCAAGATCAGATCACAATTCAGCAGAGAAAGACCCACCATAGAGGCTTTTGTGTTAAGAAATGTGCCAATGGCAACAACCAGAGACATCTATAGAGATTAGAAAGCTGTATGTGTAATATTCCTTCATGCAGTGAGAGAAGTTTCGCCTATTTCCGTCTTTGTATATTGATGTCAAATATTTACAAACATTATGACCTCAAAGGAATTTTGGACAAATTTTTCTACAATTACCCTTAGCCCACTGCCAGAATTGGGACAACCTCCCCACCACCTAGTCATACCCTCGGTAGCCAGTAAATGCCATATTTCAGAGTACATCTGACTTTCTGAATGATTTCAGAACTTCCTTCCTAGCCAAATGCTTATCAACAATACAAAATTCTTGGAGTGCTGAAAATCAAGTAAGTGCATAAAATGCAATCAGCTAGTTTAGACTTTTCAGATATAAACAGGTAGTTAGTGAGCAATGAAAAAGGACAGCACAAAGGAATAGAGGAGGATGAGAAATCACACAGCATCCAAAGGAAGGGACATAGGAAGAGCCCTAAAATGCCAACATGGGAATTGGGAAATGTTCAAAAGGGCAGAAGTAAAATGTAACGGAGGCAGTACAAAGGAAATCAAAGGGATAAAAAAAACTATACAAAAAAGTGTGAAAGGTAAAATTGGATTCAACACAAAAACAAAGAATAATTCACAGAACTTCTAATGAATTACATATAGCCTCATAAAAATGGTGGATAACAACATGATGGGCAGTATTTGAAAGCATTCAATTATGGAAAAATTGTGATAGATTAAGTCGTTTGGATAGATATACAAATAGATTTTAATATTGGCAAATGTGAACTCATTTACTTTGAGCCTACAAAGTATTTTATATGTGGTGATAAAGCGAGAAAGAGTGAAGACCCATAACTTCGAGGATCCACATGCATAAGTCATTAAACTATCATGAATAGCCACAAAACAAACAAAAAGTATAATGAATTTATTTTTTACTTCTAGACAATTAGAATAATAAAGGGTAGAAGTCACACTTCAAATTTTGTTTTGCACCCACATCAGATCTGTTTGACTAATTAAAACATTAACAAACTGCAAGCACTGCCTACCAGAGGCAGATATTTCTAATATTTAAAAAAAAACTCCTCGATTGTCAACACCTGGAGTTTTTTGGGTAGTTGAGAGTATTATGCCTTAAAGAAACTTTAGGCTGTTAGACTGCAATGTAAGAGTTTTTCAACACTACCTTCATTCAAAGTGTTATCAGGAGAAGGTAGATTTCAGAAGGTTAAAATATAACGTGAGGTAAGGAAATATTTTTTAAAAAACTATTTCATTTGACTGGGGAGTTGAGAACTGGATGCATTGCCTACAAATTAAAGTTGTATCTTTCAGAATAAAGTTAGAAATTGTACCCCTTACAAAAGTGTTGGAAATTTAAGACTGTCTTCCAAAAGTCTCAATTTGACATTGGATCCATTATGAAATTTTAATCTGAGTTTAATAGCCATCATGTTAACTCAGTGAGAATATGAGTGGCAGTTACTATGTGGAGTTAAGTTGTAGCCCAGCCCTTATCTCCTTGAATGATGGAACAGGTTTGATGGAATGAATGGTCTACACTTATTCCAATGTCCATAGAAGATACAGTGAAAAGAAGCAGGTGGCAGCATTCATTTCATTCAATTTAACAGAAAATTAAGCAAAATGATTTTCTACTGGTCATGTTGTTGTTGTTGTAGTATTAATTACATTATTCCACCAGAGCAGTTTCTTAGAGCAATAATTGGCATTCTGACCAGTGATGTACAAATAGACAATCACTAACATCCATTCTCTACATTGTTTTAAAATGTTCCCAGCCCACTCACACTTCTGCCAACTTCAACCATTGAGTCAAGTTAAATTATGACAGTGTGGTTAGGTGATGAAGTTAGAATGAAACTGTAGTCGAAGAATTTCAGGCAGCTATCAATGTATGGACTATATTTTCTTGATAAGACAGAGGGGATCAGAGCATTGAAATATGCAACAATTAATGTTAATATGGGAGAACCTCAGTTTTCAAAACAAATAAATGTGATAGAATGGATTGAATCATCTTTCTCAGAATTAGTGGCTCAATAAGGGGCCATGTCATAATTGTCTACATGTCATTTTCAGGGATACCATTGCATATTTACTGAGAAAATTATGGAGTTCAAACTTTAGATTATAACTATCCCATTAAGACAGTGTCTAAGTGAAGACTGTCTCTCAGGTAAGAAGGAAGAATTGAAGTGATGGGATCAGTAGTTTTTAATGGATTTTTTCACTTAATATGTGAAAGCTACAAAGACTTCCTTACATTCTTCTGCTGGAGACCAAGAAACTTATACACATTAAACCAGACCTCAATTTACAGACAATACCAATATATACAATTGAGAGAGGACAGAAGGAAAATCTACAAAGTTACAGGGGAAGTGGGTGGCAAGTGAGCCCCAAGCTGTATGCTAAATTGTAATCTGGAAAATAAACCTGTTAAGTCTGTCAGGGTTCACTCATCCTTACAGTAAATGCACATTTTAACTGCACTTGACCGTGCCTCTTCAGCAACTTAATATGGAACGGCATCCCATGTGAATCAGATCTTGGTAACTTTCATAGGATAATAGAAAGTTTTGGTGCAAAAGCAGGCCATTTAGCCCACAAAAGTCTCTGTTTATGCTTTTCTGCTCCAGTTACCAAATCCTGCTCATCTGCTTACTCCCTGGGCCCTTTGATATTGCTTCTTTGTTGAGCAGCTATTTATTTTCTTTCTTAAGAATATAAAAAATATTTTCACAGTTGAATCATCCCCTGTATAAATAATTATCCCGTTTTTAATCCTTTCCTTAATTCTTTTGAGCCCTTTAATCATCTCACTAGCCAATAATGCATAAATTTATCATTTTGGTTTTGTAAAGTTAGAAGACAAGGAACTCTCCTCAGTGTGGGGGCAAGATGCTGTTCATGCTGTGAACCATTTGCATAACAGGATGGGTAGTATTCATCATCAGGAATATGATGGGATTTAGCTCATTCTTTTGTTGAAACATTTGAGGTGCGGCCTCATCCATCATTTAGATCTCTGACACATGAGAAGAGTTGGTTTACACACAAATGTGCTCTGTTGGGTGCACTATGTCATGAATCTGTGAGCATATATCTTACTGTCAAGAGCTCAGCATCTGCTTCCATTAGTTAGGGACAAACACAACTTTTCTGTTAGTTAATATCTGTGAATGCTTCCTTCATGGTAAAAATAAAAATGGATGCTGGAAATCGTAAATAAATTATGGAGAGAGATGGGGGGGGGACACATCAGCAGCATCCGTGGAATATTACAAATGCACTCTCAGAAAGCAAAAGACGAGAAATTTCTGCTTGAAAATCTGTACATTACAAATGAAATTTAAACAAAAACCTGTTCGAGATGGTGGCCACAGTAGGTCATGTCTGTTGCTGTGGAATGTTTCAAAGTCTGTTGAACTATGTCTCACGCTGAACTCACAAAAGGGAAACTTTTAGAATGCTCCTAACTCTGGGTTATGTAACTGGCCCTTCTGAGGTATGGAACAGTGCTCCTGCCTCAACAGATGCTGAAGACTTCAGATCAATGGCTATTGAAGATTCCCTTGGCAAAAAGATATTATGTGAGTCTAATCCCAAATTGTGGCCGAATCAACCCTCAAGTGGAAAGATTACTCGTCAGGCAGGAACAGATTGTTTTTATATTTGAAGCTGAGTCATTTTGGGGCTCTCAAGGAAGCAGGTGCTGAGGTCGCTATGCAAAGAGGGGAATTTGGAGCGGGGGGAGAACAAGAAGGCAAAGCAGCATGGGAAACAAATATGATTCTGTTCCACAAAATCAGGTATAAAGTGGCAAAATCACAGAACTAGTGAAGAGTAAGGAACTTTCTGTCTTCCTCCCAAAGCCTACAGCTTTGAGAAACATACCCAAAAAAGGGAAGACAACCCATACAAGAAATGAAGCTATTGCAGCTGCTGATATGAATTCATATATTAATATTTTTGCTACAAAAATGGGAGCATTTAACCACAGGCCCCAATGGAGAATTTCATTTTCTTGGTATCGTCTTATGTCTGTAATTCTTTCGAACTTTAGCATCTGGAACTTCTTATTCATAACTTTTTATCCCTTAATCCTTAAGGAATATTCAGTAATAACTTGTAATACACTACTCTTTACAACTGGTGGACAAACTAAAACTATTTTTCAAAAAAAATTAGAAGGGAATTTTTGAGCTGTAGCCAACAATTCACTAATCATGTGGTGGGCATGCCAGGTCTCTGTAACAGGAGTGATAAATAAAGGTAATGCCTCAAAATTGAATAGCACTCTTCTTCTGAACCTTATTAACCCTGTTTCAATCTTTCAAGTCATCTTCCATGCAGTCGTTAATTCAATTATGTTGTCTTCATTAACACCAGTCCATTAGATCACCAGCGTACTCCTATAAGTTGTCACTATGTATTGGGTGATCTTTCAAAACTACATTGGCAGCACCCAACATTACTATCAGTAAATTTTCCATGGAAGTAACCGAGCATGTCACCTTTTTACTAGAAGCCTGACTGGGCCAGAATCATACTCGCTGCGGAAACCAGGACAGTTTTGATGCTGCATATTCTGCACCGAGTGACTTCCTGATGTTTCAACACCTCCCCATCATCTATCAGGCATTAGCTACAGGGTGATGGAATAATCTCACTTTCCTGGATGAATGCAGCTCCAACAACACTCGAGAAGCTCAACACCAACCAGGATGAATTAGCTCACCAGCTGGCACCTTACCCAACACATTAAACATTCACTTCCTTCTCTACCAGAATACCATGATGACCTTGTATCTCATCTATAGTTGCACAGCAGTGGCTTTTTAAAACAGGACTTGACCATCTGGTATTTTCTATGATAATGGTCCTGAAAGAGTTAATATTGGTGCTGAATTAAGCGCCAACCAATCTCCTGATTCATTCAGTGTTTGGGAAAAGACCAGCTAAACCAGTCTGGTCGGAGGTCACATTGGAGACCCCCTCAGATACTTACATGGGGCAAATTTACTGATAGTAATGTTGAGTGCTGCCAATGTAATTTTGAAAGATCACCCAATACATAGTGACAACTTATAGGAGTACACTGGCGATCTAATAGACTGGTGTTAATGAAGAAGACATAATTAAATTAATTACTGCATGGAAGACGACTTGAAAGAATGAAACAGGGTTAATGAGGTTCAGAAGATGAGTGCTATTGAATTTTGAGGAATTACTTTTATTTATCACTCCTGTTACAGCGACTTGGCATGTCCACCACATGATTAGTGAATTGTTGGCTACAGCTCAAATTCCCTTCTAACTTTTTAATAAAAATCATTACAAAGACTAACTTCTTAATATAATTCGTACCTATTGCTACTGTGTGCTAGATTATATCTTTACAGAATCACAGATGTATTACAGCACAGAAGGTAGCCATTCTGCCCTTCAAATGAGCAATATTAACAAGTGCAAACCACAATTTTTTTTTTCTCCCATCCTCTTACACATTATTTTTATCCAAATAATTGTCCAATGCCCTGTTGAATGCCTTGATTGAAAAAGCTGTACCACTCTTCCACGTAGTGCATTCCATATCCAAACAACTCAGTGAGTGAGAAATTGCTTTTCTGTATCATCTTTCAGTAAACCTAGTGCTACTTCATGTAAAATTCAATAGTGGTTTATCACCCAGTGATAATGGGAACTGCAGATGCTGGAGAATCCGAAGATAACAAAATGTTTTGGGCCTGGACCCTTCATCAGAGAGCACCTCATCAGAGATCCCTCTCTGATGAAGGGTCTAGGCCCGAAATGTCAGCTTTTGTGCTCCTGAGATGCTGCTTGGCCTGCTGTGTTCATCCAGATCCACACTTTGTTATAATGGTTTATCATCCAATTGTTAGGCCCTTAAACTCAGCACAGAAATGCAAACTACAGGAGGTAATAGCATAATAGTGAAAATGTTAGGTCTTTTGCTGTGCATTCATAGTGTCTCTACTGCTGAGCTCAAAAGCATGGGTTCAAATCTCACCTATTCCAGAGATATGTAATAAAATTTCTGAACATGTTGGTAAGAAAATTTCTTGAAATGAGAATTGCTTGCTTCTGTTATTGTGCCGCACAGAAAGGCTAGTCAATCTGTTTAAAGTTCTTTTCTTTTCAAGAAAGAGAGTATGAAAGAGATTTGGAGTCTTGGGACATGGTGGCAATGTCTGAGGAGGCCTCTGCTCTTGGCCCACCTGTTTCAGAGGTATATCATTACACATCTGAACAGAATTGACTTAAAATAACTAGAAATATGAATCAGTGGTTGCCCTCTATCCCAATCACAACTCAGCAGGAACTCTTCTCTAAAATCAGTGGCAGATGCTAGCTCAATTAATGATTTTAACCTGAAATCAAGGCAACATATAATGCCTTGAAATATACCCCCCCCATGCCAACATCACTACATTAAAGCTCCATGCCAAATGACCCATTGGCCTCATTTGGTTGCGTATCACTATGACTTCAACATCACTGGGTCAAAAACCTGGAACTCCTTATCTAACAGCACTGTAAGAATAACCTCGTATGTAACACAATGGTTAAGGAGAACAACTCCAATATGTCTTTCCAAAAAGGCGATTAAATCTGGGTTATAAATGCTGGCCTCATCCCTGATGCCCACATCCCTGAGTTAGTTTTTAATTACAGAGATGCTGAGAGGTTTGCTTTCGGAACACCTTGGCAGATGGCTCCAAAGGAGACTAATTGTGAAGTCATTTATTTTGAAACAGAGCATGACATTTTCAAATGAGGAAAAAGAAATCAGAAATAACAATGGTCCAAAGATCTGAAATGAGCATACGCACAAAAGACTAAAACATATTTGTTGGGTGTAAAAACAAAAACGTCAAAAAGGCCAATCGATTGTGAACATTTTATTAAAAGTAACTACTAGAATACAATTTGTTGTAACTGTGTGATACTTTGGTTAGACAGCATCTGGAACCAGGGGAGTCCTAGATGTTACATGATGGAAAGAATGAACTGGTCTGAGAGAAAATGAGTCACCAGGATTCCACTGGGCCTCCAAATATTAAAACCAAGATGAAAAATTACATAAAGTAGATTCTCTGAAATATGGAATGTGAGTAAGTGATTTGATTGAGACTTATAGGATCTTGTAAGGAATTGCTAGTGTGAAAGTAAAGGAATTTATCTGCTGATCTGGGGGGGAAAATAGATAAGGGAAAACAATCCAAAATCTAAAAGCAAGTGTTTCAAGTGATAAGGTATGTGATGTTGTGGCAATGTCCGGTTTTCTTTTGAGAGAGAGATTTGGGGACAAGTGAATAACACTCTGAGAAGATAAACAACTTCTGAGGCTTTGGATGTTTATTTAAGTTGGAAAAATAGGAGCAGCCTGAGTAGGTGTGATCAGGCTCTCTCAGTTCTAGGATTTTTATTCAGCTTTCAGAAGTTGTTGTGGGCATGAAAAAGTGGAAGCTATTCTCTCCTCTCTCGATTTACAGCCAGAAGCTGAGAGTTCTTTTCCAAGGCTGCTGGATTGCATGTGAAACAAAATCTGTTTTCTGAATTTGCCTTTTTACCAATGGGTGTGTTTATTTAATCTTTCTGAATTGGAACAGTTAATTAGTAATAGTTACTTTGTCTGTTAACTTTTCAAGTTTTCCAGTAGAGTTGTTGTTCCTAATTGTTATTTCTTTTGTTGTATTTTAGCTACAGTGTTTGAATAAATTGTGATTTGTTTAACATTGAGTAATGTGGAGAGCCGAATTGCATCTGGAACACAGCACATTACATTTGCCCTTAAAATAAGGAAAAAGTCAGGGTCCGGGCTACCTTCTCTAAAATGTTTTGAGTGGGTCTGGTCGGTTACATGAGTGTCTAAAAGCAGCAGCAGTTGCTAGCTCAATTAACAACTTTAACCTAAGACCAGCAATAATTTTGCAGGCCAAAGGTATTTAAAAGCTATGGATCCAAAACTGATTGATAGAGTTTGGATTCAGCTCAACATTGTTCATGGAACAGTAGAACAAGCTGGGGAGGTTAAATAATCTATATTTGTTTCTATTCATCTACTTAAGTACAAATTATGTATCAAAAAGTACAGTAAAGATTACAGAATGATGTATAGAAGTAATCTCAGAAACTGTGAACAACTGAGTTAAAGGGAGGTAACAACATCTTTGAAGTGAATTGTTATAAAGGCTCTGAAAGGGTTAAGATCAATACTTGATTGAATGCATTATACATTACTCACTTTGCTATCACAGGTGCTTTGGAAAAGGAGGAGCTGCCAGGATACATACCTGAGGCAGTATGTTCTTCACTGTCTCTGCAGTGATGTAGGTCATTTTTCTGTAATCCTATAAATATTGTTGCATTACAGTAAAAGTCTTGTGCATATGACTGGATTCCACTTGTTAGGTCAGAAACATGGCTACTATATACACAACATCATAAGCAGCAATTGCAGGTAATGGTGAATCCAGCTATAACTGACTAATCAGTGGGGATAAGCACTATTTTTATAATTTAAAAGAAAACAAAGAATTAAAACAAGCTGGTGACCCACCCTACTTCTGGGCAAGGAGATTGCTAATGACAGCAAGCCCTAAGAAATTTTGTTGAAACATTCAGCAGTGAGGAATGCTTCAAAGAATGACACAGACAGCATTTCAGACTCAGCAGATGATGTACAGGAACAGAAGAAGCCTGGAACTGTAAGGAAGAGTTATAGGCTGCATTGCAAAATGATAATCTGTAAAAGTGCTCCCAAATCCAAATTGAACTGGTCAAAGGTCAGACGTTGAAGATTAGATGAGTTAAAAATCAAAAATCCTTTTGAGAAAAAGAGGAAACTTTAAATGGTACAGTAACTCTCTGGTTTAATGGGTGATAATTTAAAAATGGCTGGCAAACACGAATGTGTCAGTTCCAAAGCAGATGGCACCATGAGCAAAACTGGAAGTAAACAAGCTGAAAAAGGTGATGAGACTAACTAAGAGGAAAAATAAATGACAAAACGAGGGACGAAATAGCAGGGATGCTAGTAATAACTTTGCATTCCTATCTGGCTACCCTGGAGTCTCTCCTGTGGCCAATATGTTACTGTTATTCAAGAGGGGGCCAAAGAACTAATCCAGACACTACAGGCCAGTCAGTCCAACCTCAGTGATAGTGAAACTAGTGGAAGTAATTCTGAGGGACAGAATTAAGCTGAATCAGGAGAGGCAGGGATCAACCAAGAACAGCCTGCATGGCTCTTTTAATGGGAGGTCATATCTGATCAATTCAAATTTTTCAAAGGGGTGATTAAAGTTTATAGATGAGAATGATGCAGGAGATATAGTCAACTTGGACTTCAAGGCTTTTGATAAGTTCCTGTATGGAGGCTGACAGAAAGGTTTGGCAAACTAGATCCAGAATTGGCTGAGTGACAGGAAGCAGAGGTTGATGGTCAAAGGGGTGTGTTCTCTGACTGAAAGCCTGTATAAGTGGGTTTCCATAGTGATCACTGTTGGGACCCTTGCAGTTTGTGGTGTATACGATTTTAAACTTGAATGTAGGAGGGGTGATTAGTAAATTTATGGAAGATATTAAAATTGATAGTGGTCAACAGTGAGGAGGATAACCTTAGATTGCAGGAGGGTATATATGGGTTGGCTAGATGAGCGGATCAGTGGAGAATCGAATTCAGTCTGAGTAAGTGTGATGTGAGTCATGTGGGCAGGTCAAACAAGATATAAAATACATGGTGACTAGTAGGACCCTGGGAAACAGAGGATCAGAGGGACCCGTGTGTGTGTGTGTGTGTGTGTGTGTGTGTGTGTGTGTGTGTCTATAAATATATAGTATAAGGTATGTGGATTTATTGGCTGAAGCATTGAGTTTAAGAGCAGGTTATGCTGGTACCATTATAAAATGTTGGTTAGACTACAGCTAGATTACTTTGTGTAGCTCTGGAATTCACATTATAGGAGAGACATGATAACGTAGGAGACTAAACAGGATGTTGTCGAGGCTGGAGAGTTTCAGTTATGAAGAGAGATTGGACAGGCTGGAGGAGTTTTCCTTATAGCAGAAGAGATTGACAGTGGACATGATTTGAAATATAAAAGATTTAAGAGGGGCAGAGAGAGAGTCAACAGGAAAGCTCATTTCCATTTGATGGGGGGGGGGGGGGGACCGAAGGCCGGGGGCATCTCAATAAAGAAACAGAGAAAAGACTTAGAGGAGAAGTGGAGGGGGGTGGTGTATCTTTGACCTAGAGGATGGTGGGAATCAGGAACATTCTGCGTACGAGGATGGTAAAGGCAGAAACCTTCAACATCTAAGAAGCATTTAGACGGGCACTTGCAGTGCCAAGGTATCTAAGGCTATGTGCCAAGTGCTGGAAACTGGGATTAGAGTAGTTTTTCATTGACAGGCACACACCTGATGGGCTAAAGGGCCTTTTTTTTTCTCTGCACTTTAGACCTCTATAACACTTTATCCTCGGAGTGGAACAGCCAGGAAATCATTTATTGAACTTCTAAACTAGTGAAATATTGGACAATATAATGAAACATGTGATTTTAGTTTTAACCACATTTTTTATCTAGAAAACCTCCAATGCACAGTGAAGGAAAATCTCTGGCACATCTGTGAAAGGCAGGAAAACTGGTGTCACAGCAAGGCAACATGTGAAAAAACAGCCATCATGTCAGTAAAGCATGGGACAACCATCATTATTACAGAGGAAAAACATTTTTGTTTAAATCAGTTAAGATACTTCTTCAGATTCAGAAGATCTGGCATCAGAAATAAATTTTCCTGGCTAAACTATCTTCAAAAACATGTCAAGGAGAGCATAAAATCGGACACCCTGCAGAAGGGAATTATTGTTGCATGAAATAACTTCAAAATTGGATTGTATGAAAAAAACTGAACAAATCAATTACATTCCTGTACACAATTAGGAGTATAGCAGATTGTTAATGTTCTCCAAAGGATAAAATTAAACATCAGACAAATTCAAAGAAAGACTCAAAACCTTTGACAATGACTTCAACTCCAGGGCTGAAAATTCTTGAAAAGGCATCACACAATAAAAGAATGCAATATCCAGGTGAATCCATAGTTGATTCCATTAAAAGTCTCTACAGCCTAGTGGAAAGATACTTTTTTGGTGACTTAGAAATTGGAACTCATCAGAAAATGGATTGTTGTTTGCATTAGTAATGAGGCTTTGTCAGATTTATTCCAGTCCTAAGAAGATCTAACTCTAAGGAAAAAAAAACACATTCAGATTGCCAGTGAAGCAGAGGTCTAAAAACAAAGCAGATTTATCCAAAGAGGAGTTGTTAAAATGTAGCAAAGGAGATCAAAAGAATTTATTCATTCCTTCAGGTAAAAAACTACAAAAGACACATTTGTTAAGCTGCTGTAACATGTAGGACCACATCTAGACTAGAAGATATTCTCACTAAATCTGTGGGCAAAGAAACCTCACAGGCAAGAACAGTGTCCAGCTTTAAAAAAAAATGCATTCATTGTTAGAAAGTAGTCTATATCAGTAAATGTTGGCTTCATGTGAGTCACGACTCTGTGGAATTGCTGATGAGAACTAATTGCTTGGAGTCTTCTAATTGCAGCAGTTGTATTCGCTGGAAGTGCTCCAGATGAGATTCCCGAAGATGTTGCCTGTGCTAGGCTGATTCACTGATTGAAGAGAGATTGGATAGGCTGGGGTTATTTTCCTCAGACCACAGAAGATTGAGGGGAATCTTGGTTGAGGTGTAAAATTAATGAGGGTCATAAGTAGGATAGACAGAGAAAAACATTATTCCTTAGCAGAGAGATTAAGATAAGAAGTAGAAGGTTTAGGGTGAATTTTAGGAAAATGCCTTCATGCAGAGTGGTGGGCATCTGAAGTTCACTGCCTTAAGCTATGGTAGAGGTAGGAATACTGAAGGTATTTAATTAGCATTTAGATGACCAGTTGAAATGCAATAATATTTTATTGCAATAGACCAAGTGCTGGAAAATAGGATTGGAATAGATTGATGATTGTTGCAGAAACAGTAGACCAACAGGCCTCTCTCTGTGCTTTTAAAAACTGAGTCTACACCTTCTGCTTTAAAACACTTCCAGTTCCAAACTGCAACTAACTTATCTCAGCAAATACACACCCAGATATCTTGAAACTGGAGAACCTTCTTCAAATCTATCCATCTGTGACACATTTGGTCCAGGCTGTCTTTAGCACAAAATTTAGCATTTACAGTATGCTTTTCATCTGATCTAGCTTTAACTCCTTTGAGTTACTATTTTTGCAAACTTTACATATGTCAAATCTCTGGGAATGCATATCCACCTACGCTTAATATAGCTCTGACTCTTTTTTATTCTGAGGAAAATGATTTGTTTTAAATTTGCATGAGATATTCAGACAGTTGCCAAAGCCAATCATTTTACTTATCTTGTGTTTCTAGCTGTTAACCACTTAAAGCAAGCATATAATTTCAAAGTGCTTCAGTGTTACTGGATTGATAGTGCAGAGTGCCAGGGTCCTGTTCAGAGACCATGTGTTTGATGCTCACCATGAGAGATGGTGCAATTTGAACTTAATAAAATCCAGAATTAAGAGTCAATAGGCAACCAGGTAGTGATTGTTGTTTTTTGTAATATTCTCTTGGGAAGGATATTTACCATCCTTATCTGGTCTGGCATTCGTATAATTCCAGACTAATAGCAAAATGTTTGTCTCTTAATTGCCCTTTGGAATGCAACTCTCAGTTCCAGGACCCTTCTGAGGAAAGGTCACCAGACCCAAAACGTTAACTCTGAGACAACAAGGTGTGGAGCCGGATGAACACAGCAGGCCAGGCAGCATCAGGAGCAGGAAAGCTGACTTTTCGGGCCTAGACCCTTCGACAGAAAATGGCCAGAAAAGTCAGCTTTCCTGCTCCTCTGCTGCTTGGCCTGCTGCGTTCATCCAGCTCCACACTCTCCAGCATCTGCAGTTCCTACTATCTCTGATATAACGTTAACTCTTTTATTTTTAACTTCACGGATGCTGCCAGACCTGCTATGCTTTTCCAGAAATTTCTGTCTCTGTTCCAGGGCAATTAGAGGTGGGCAACAAATGCCAGCCATGTCAGCGATGCCAACATCTCATGCAGGGTTAAAAGAAAACTTGCACACAACCATGTTCCATTGTTAAACATGAATAGCCACAAAGAATAAATACATACCAAAAAGCACAGATTATATGTTTGAAATAAAACTCATTATTTTTCTGAGTCCATGTTTCACATTATGTACTGAAACCATGAATTCCGCACTGTGTTAATGATGTGTGTAGAATTACTCAGAGAAAAAAATACCCATTTACAAATAATCTTTTGAAAAGAACTGTTGCTCTGACCACCTCATCAAAGTGACAATGAGACAGACCATTAAAATAGCAGTAACAGAAGCTTTGAAACATTAACACTTCTTAAGCTTGTTAAATCTGTATGTCGACATTGACAAAAGAGATCAGAGGACTGGCGTAAGTCTTTTCACAAGAACTGCATGGCCTCATTATTCATGCTTGGCTAGGAGCCCAGATTTTATAAAAGGACATTTTTGGCAAGGGTTATGTTTTTGGCAGCAGGAGAGATGATTGATTTTGTTAGATTAGCATCTTAAAGTGGTTAAATTACTTATTTCTTTAATGATCTCACTTGAAATGGAGCCTGAGAATTGAGTTGCACACCATGTCCATTGATTGCAATTCGGGCAGCATACTAATTGTATGTTCCATGGTCAATTCAATTATTTCAGCATCCACTCAGTGTGTGTCATACTACTAACTGGTGTTACGCGCAGGTGAGAGATGCACACCAGAGACACCAGTCATATAATGTGCATGTTACCAGGATATGCAATAATGTCCTTTTTGACTTGCTGCTCAGCTCAAATATAAACTACTACAATGGTCTGTTGAGCAAGAAATGCATTGTGACACTGGGTATTGACGTGCACGATTTGTTGCTTATGGTCACACAACAGTTGGATGTTGAGGGAATAGAATCACACTATCTTCATTGAAAAGGTAGAAATGAAATATAGAACCCATGAAGTGACCTGTGTGCATTCAGTTTCATGCTGTACCAAGGAAATCGACATTCCTAATAAAGCTGCGTTCTTGCTCTTCCTGTTTATTTTTGCTAAGTGAATAAAATGGAGCAAAAGGTATAAAGTTTCAACAATTTCCGTTATGTACCAGTGAATGGTAACTTGTGAGATTTGCAAATATTCCCATGCACAGAAGGTGCTATAAATAGAAGTTAGTTGCCATGGTCACCCTTTATAGCCATCAGAACTATGATCTTTTCCCTGCTCCAAGGTATTTTGGAATTTGAAGGTTGCTTGAAACACCCACAAAATGCATTCAGTTTCTCAGCCCGCGAATTTTAAAAAGGATTATTACTGCTTGGCCGAACTATAGCAAAGAGATGAATGATACAAAATTACATTAAAATGCTGTTAAAATGTAAACATCCGGAATCCTTTAATCTTGCCTGATAGCAAATTACAAGAAACATACTGCTGTGGTGCGAACTGCAATCAGCAAAGATGAGATTTCTTTATTGGGTGATATATTGAGCGATTTTCATTTCCATCGGGGCATTTCATTTAATAAGATTGATTTTTGTACCAGCATTTTGTCAAATTGCTTTTTTAAAAATGGTCATTATAAATTTACAATGCCTCTATATGATTTCTATAAGATATTCGGTGCTGAGAGAATGACTTAAATTGATATCCTCATCATATGACATTCTCCATCAATTCAGATCACATTTGCCTCCTATGTAGCAGGAGCTTTCAAAATAGAATATCACTACAAAAATAACGAATCAAGGTGCCACTTCCTGACACCTAGTACTTTTGATCCGTTCCCTTTTTGTTCGGAGAACAGAATAGTTTGCTCTTAAACGAAAAATTAAGTCAAAAATTCAGCAAATTTCAAAGCAAATATCAAACTGAGAATTCCTGATACCTAGGAGGTGACATAATTATTACTTCCTGAATGCAAACCAACGTCACAAAAGCAGTTCTCTCTCCTGTGGTTATCTCTATGAGCAAACATCAGACCTTCACAAGGGGGCATCCTTCAAGAGCAGCATCAGACCTGGTTAATTTGTACGAACTGTGACATCTTGTGACATGACTGAGACTGGTAATTCATAGCAGTGTGCAAGTCTATGCCAAGTGTAATTTGACCTCCTGTCATCAATGATGGGATTTTGATGTGAAGCTGGCTATCTAGAAATGTTACCAAAGCAGCAGGCACTTACTGATCTGCATGGCATTGCTCTCATTTCAATCTGGGATCTGAAGCCTTAGTTTAGACAGATGGGACACTTGGAGGGTGTGGTAGAAAGATACCAGGGGAAGCAGAACATTATTGTGTTCTGAGAAAGGGTCACCGGACCTGAATCATTAACTTTGTTTTCTCCTTCACAAATGCTGCCAGACCTGCTGAGCTTTTTCGGCAACTTTGTTTTTGTTCCTGATTTACAGCATCCACAGTTCTTATAGTTTTTTTTTCATTATTGTGAGATGATTTTTAGTATCTATTAATAAACTCAAACAACTTTGCAGAGAAGTATATGACACCACAATTTATCCAATGCAAGCTCAGTTCTACTTTGGTCAGATTTTCCAGCAAATCAAGATTAACCTTTCTGGATATTCTGTCAGCAATCTTGAAGAAAAATGCAGGATAATTTTAAAAAGCCTTTTTTCTAATTTTCTTTGAACACCTTAGCTTACTCCTAATGAATATACTAGACATGTATACAAAGGCTGTTTGACTGGCCACTGAGAATCATCTAATCATGTCTATTTGTTATCATGGGAAAATGAGGCATTGCAGAGGTTTGTGTGTGTAATGTCAAACAATGAATGCTGGGAACATAGGTGAGAAGCGGCTGGGGGTCAGAAGCTACATAGAACATAGAACATTACAGCACACTACAGGCCCTTCGGCCTTCGATGTTGTGCCGGCCTGTCATACCAATCTGAAGCCCATCTAACCTACACTATTCTATGTACGTCCATGTGCTTATCCAATGATGACTTAAATGTACCTAAAGTTGGCGAATCTACTACCGTTGCAGGCAAAGCGTTCCATTCCCTTACTACTCTCTGAGTAAAGAAACTACCTTTGACATCTGTCCTATATCTTTCACCCCTCAATTTAAAGCTATGTCCCCTCGTGCTCACCTTCACCATCCTAGGAAAAAGGCTCTCCCTGTCTAACCCTCTGATTATTTTATATGTCTCAATTAAGTCACCTCTCAACCTTCTTCTCTCTAATGAAAACAGCCTCAAGTCCCTCAGCCTTTCCTCGTAAGACCTTCCCTCCATACCAGGCAACATCCTAGTAAATCTCCCCTGCACCCTTTCCAAAGCTTCCACATCCTTCTTATAATGCGGTGACCAGAACTGTACGCAATACTCCAAACGCGGCCGCACCAGAGTTTTGTACAGCTGCAACATAACCTCATGGTTCTGGAACTTGATCCCTCTCTATTAATAAAAGCTAAAACATTGTATGCCTTCTTAACAGCCCTGTCAACCTGGGTGGCAACTTTCAAGGATCTGTGTACATGTACACCGAGATCTCTCTGCTCATCTACACTGCTAAGAATCTTACCATTAGCCCTGTACTTTGTCTTCTGGTTACTCCTACCAAAGTGCATCTCCTCACACTTGTCCGCATTAAACTCCATTTGCCACCCCTCAGCCCAGCTCTGCAGCTGATCTATGTCTCTCTGCAACCTACAGCATCCTTCGTCATTATCCACAACTCCACTGACCTCATTGTCGTCTGCAAATTTGCTAACCCATCCTTCTCTGCCCTCATCCAGGTCATTTATAAAAATGACAAACAGCAGTGGACCCAACAGCGACCCTTGCGGTACACCACTAGTAACTAGTAACATGATGAAACTTCCAGTAATCAATCTAATCAAAATGAACAAATCTGAATGTGGTGTCCAGAGATGATGGAATTCTAAGACAAAGTTTGATTTCCCGAAAATTTGTGTGTGAGAAAAGTATTTTTTGCTTGTCAGCGTAACTTTGAAGAAGGTGGCGGCACAGTGGCTCGGTGGTTAGTACTGCTGTCTCTCAGCACCAGGGGACCCAGGCTCGATTCCACCCTTGAGTGACTTTGTATGGAGTTTGCGCGTTCTCCCGGTGTCTGCTGGGTGCTCAGGTTTCCTCCCACAGTCCAAAGATGTGCAAGTTAGGTGGATTAGCCATGTCAAATTGTCCATAGCTTTCAGGGATATGTAGATTATGTCCGTTAACTATGGGATATATAGGGTTAAGGTGGGATGGGCTTCAGAAGGTCTGTGTGGACTTGTGGGCTGCACAGCCTGTTCCCACACTTTGGGGATTGCGTGAACAGTATTTTCATAGTAGTTACAAAACTTGTCGCCTAAAGATTGAGAAATGGCTTCCTGTTGTAAATTTACTGCTGCTGTTCTATCCCTATCATGGACACCAGAAAGTACATGTCGAAGCAAAGTGTCCTTCTCAGGTGGAAGTTGTAGCTGGTTTGGGAACTAGAGTAGGATTCATAAACTGAAAGAAAAACAGATGTGTGTCATCAAATTTTAGTAAAACTTTACAAAGAATTCTAGTTTTATTTCCTACTGAGGGCTGAACTTCAAAAAACCCTCAAAAGTTAATTATGCTCTCCTGTTCTGACAGGAGGCTTCTATTTTCTCTAACCTGTCATGCCCCGATGATTTTTTTTCCCTAAGTTCGAATGATGTTCAGCTGCACAAAGCAAATATTGCTTGTAGGTATATTTCACTGAACTATATATTGGCATTCAGGATTCAATGATGAGTCACAAGATGACTAAGGGTAAAAAGTCAAGCCCAAAGGCTTAGTGTGGAGCATTCGCACTAAGGTAAATGAATTAACAGCACAAATTGATTTATGTATGGTTATGACAGAGTTTGCTTACAGAAACATGTTAGAGTGACAAGGGATGGGAACTGAACATCCAGATATAATCATTATTTAGGCAAGACAAACTGAAAAGGAAAGAAAGGTGAGATGACATTATTCGTAGAAGATTACAATGCAGTAGTGAGGAATGATTTGGCTCAAAATCCTGATGTGGAATCTGTATGGGTGGAGATAAGAAACACCAAGGGACAAAAAAATTGTGGGTTGTCTTTAGGCTGCAAAACAGTAATGGAGCTTTAAGAAAAGATATTGAACAAAATCATGTGCTTGGAGAGAAGATTGTCTAACCAATAGAAAGCAGAGAGTCTGGATAAATGGGTCTTTTTCTGGTTCGTAAGGTGTAACTTATGGGGTGCTACAGGGTTTAGTTATCAGATCCCAACTACTTACAATTTGTATCAATGGCCTGGGTTGCAAGGACAGAATGTAATATAGCCAAATTTGCAGATGACACTAAGAAAAGTGGGACAGTAAGTTGCAATGAAGAAAAAAAAATTACCAGTGGATATGGATTAGGATTGGTGAATGGGCCAAAATCTGGCAGATAAGTATGGCGATTATACAGTTTGGTCAGAGGAATAGAAATTTGACTTATTATCTAAATAAAAATAAATGTCCGAGCACTTCAATACAGAGGGATCTGGATGTCTTTGTGCATGAATCATAGAAAACCAGTCTGCGTGTAGAAAGGCAAATGGGATTTTGGCATTTATCGCTAAAGGAATAGAGTTAAAACATAAGGAAGTGTTTCTGCTACTGTACAAGGCATTAGTGTGTCTGCTGGAATATTGTGTGCCATTTTTGTCTCTTTTTACTTGAGTGGCTATGTAGCAGTTCAGAGAAAGTTCACGAGATTGATTCCAAAAATTAGATAGCGCCGTAGAGCTGTACAGCTTGGAAACAGACCCTTTGGTCCAACCAGATATCCTAAATAAATCTTGTTCCATTTGCCAGCATTTGGTCCAGATTGCGCTTAAACCCTTTTTTATTCATGTACCCATCCGGATGCCTGTTAAGTGTTGTAATTGTACCAGCCTCCAGCACCACTGCATGAAAATAGTTGTTTCTTAGGTCCCTTTTTAAATCTCTCCCCCCCCCCCCCCTCACTTTAAACGTCTAGTTTTGGATCTCCCTACCCTGGAGAAAATACTAATCTATTCACCCTATCAATGCCCTTTGTGATTTTATAAACCTCTATATGGCAGCCCCTCAGCTTCCAGAGCTCCAGGGAAAATAGCCCCAGCCTCTCGCTATAGCTGCTTGTCTTACGAAGAGAGATTGAGTAGTTTGCCCTATTGTCTCTAGAGTTTAGAAGAATGAGAGAAGATCTAATTGAGGTGTATAAGATGTGAAAGAGGATTGACAAAAAAGACATCAAAATGTTTTATCATGTCATGCAATATAGCATGAAAGTTTATAGTTTCATGATGAGGGTTAAGAGATTTGAAACTGATGAGGAGGAATTACTTAAAAGGTCTTGAATCTTTGGAATTCACTCTTCCAGAGTGTACTGGATGCCGCGAGATGGAAGATTTTGAACTATTAAAGGTTGAGTGTTGCAGAGAGCAGGCAGGAAAATGAGGTGGAGGAATTGTATTGCAAGATGAATGATCATCAGCCATGATCATTTCAAATGGTAGATCAGGCTCAAGGGGCTGATTTGCCTTCTCTTGCTCCTAGTTGTTATTTTCCCAAATCAGATGTATGTAGTAAGGATATAACTATAATCATTGAGTAATTTATATGTTGACTGGGCAAACCAAACTTGCAATGACATAGTGATCTGAATGTGAGGGTTTGTTTTTTAGACTAATAAAACAGAGGCACAGACAATTTAAACTCAGTACTGTGCCATGAGAAAAGGATTAGTTAACCATCTTGTTCTGCAGTGTTCCTTGGGGAAGAGCAATCATAGTATGATAGAATTCTCCATCTTAATGGAGAAAGAAACATAATTAGTTGCTTGTCCCGAGTCTTCAGATGTTTTCTGAATTCTGACGGGCTCCCAGTCTGTTATAGCAGCATCTTTTTTGGAATAGAGCCTTTTCTCCCAGATCTTAGGTATCTGACAGGCTAACAGCCTGCCAATAGCAAACATTCTCCTCTGATTCTACTGAGTTGTGTAAAATTTGATAGAGATAGGAAGAACTGCTGATTTTTGAGCTCTTTTGAGAAATCTATTAAAAAAGTAACAGTAAACTCCACCCATGTTCATAGACAATGTTGTGTTTAACTAATAATTTAGAGCATTCAATTGCAACATCTTCTTGGAACTCTGTTTCTTGAGGGTTAGTTTTCACAAACTTTTGGCTCATAATACAGCCATTGCATACTACACAATGAGGACGTCGTAAACAGCTGCAGTCAACATAAACCATTTAAAACCAATGTGAATTGTATGGAAGATGATGATAGACACAAATAGGATATAAACAGAGTGGGGCAATTGTCAGGCACATGATGGCCTAAACCCAATGTTGGGAAAGGTGAAATGATACATTTTGAAGGAAAATGTGAGCAAATGCAATACAAAAAAAAAGGATAGGCCCTTTCCTGGCACAGTGGTAGTGTCCCTACAATTAGTGTGAGAGGCTTGATTTCAAGTTACACCTGTTCCTGAGGTGTGTAATAATAACTTCTCTGAACAGGTTGATTAGAAATTGGTATAAAATAAAGGATACACTTCTAAAAAGGTTACAAGTTTAAAAAGGGACAGGTGCATGTGTATAGGTTGTTTTATAAGGTAGGGGATTTGAGGAAGTGTTTGAAAAGACATAAGACTCTGGCCCCTGTAAATGGAAGAGTTAAGTTTAAAAATATAGATATTAGATTATGGAGCTTTTAAGAAACATATATTGAGCCTCTACTTGAGTATATTGTTCAGAAGAAGGGTCACTAGGCCCAAAACATTAACTTTGACTTCTCTCTACAGATACTGCCAGACCTGCTGAGCTTTTCCATCAACTTCTATTTACTAATTTACGGCATCCACAGTTCGGTTTTCATCTTTTATCATTTTCTTCTTCTATTTAGAGGAAGAATGAAGCATTGTTTTCTATTTAATTCAGAGAGCAATACAGTGACAAGCAAAAATTTTAATTTGTACATTTTGGGAAGTAAATTCTAGTTTTGCAGGCAAAGTGATTGGATTCTGTCAATTTATAATGGCGTAAGGGGTGGTACTGAGGTTATTCCTAAATGAGGTCAGTCAGATACAATTTATGAAATTTTCATAATAAGAGGCTAGAAATTACTGTAGGGGATAATAGTTGGAATATGTTTAATGCATTTGTATGAGGTCTAATGGAAGTATTAACCCATTTAACATACACCAGTAAAAGCTAGTTTCATACAATGCATTATTTGTCCTGCTGTATTCTTATGTTACATGCTGATTGTGTTCAGGGCAGAAAATGTACAGTCATGTGCAGCAGAGCTATTAATGCTTTTTGACCCTAGGTTACACTTTCAGCAAATTCCACTTCCTCCTCTAGCCTCCAATGGCTGTGGATTTCATTTCTGAGAGTAGCTGAATTCTGTAATGTGTTTCCCAATGTTGTTGTTCAAGTTCTGAATTTCTAGAAGGACTGTTGGCAGACATGTGACCCTGTTAGTATAATGCATGAACATGTTACTCATGAATTGTTTGTCTGGGTTTGGTCAGTTCAACATCCCCAGGAAGTTTGAATAGCACTTGCACGCACATGCGTTCATTCACATGGTGTTAGTTAGCAAGCACTCAGTACAGATCAGGGTTGACAGTTTGTCCAACTGGAAAATCTAAGGCTCACCAAGATGCGTGGAGTGTAAGACATTGATGTTTTTGCTTCAGTACCAATACCACATCGATCCTTGTCTAGTAGAAAGTGTCCTGAGTTGTCCAAGCTTTGCGTAAAAATTGAAATGTGTGATAGCCACAATACTGCTTCTCAGCTGTAGGGTATGTCATATGTCACAAAGGACCGGAATCCCCAGCCAGTGTAGAATTATTCAATTCATTTAAAATTAGGTCGAGATTTTTTTACAAGTACAGTAAAGGGCATTGAAGGCTATGGAACAAAGACTGGAAAAAATGAAATGATGATGAATTATGGGCTGAGTGGCTCCTCTTGTTCCTGTATTCCTCTCCCTAATGAATCTGGCAGATTGTTTGCTTGTTTTTGTTACTACATGATTTGTTTTAAATGCATGTTCGGGCTTGAATTGAAATCCTGCTCAATGTAATCACTTTTTTATGAAGAGCAAGATGTGCTTACCACAAGGTGCCATGGTAGTGGCTATGCTGAATTTGTGGCTCTTGACAAAGCAATTTCAGTGAAAGGATAAAGCTTTGTAACTGCATTATTGAGTAAAATCAATCTGTGGGACAGTCTCTTGGAGGGGAGCCCACTTACTCTAATCTCGGGATATAATGTTCATGAGATTGCAATGCCAGAACACCAATTTTGATTTACCTGCCTCCGTCAATACAAGTTGCAAATGTGCAATAATCAAAAATTAGAATTCTTAAATCTTACACAGCGCAAAAATGGTTTGTGTTGCCCCATCGTGAATTTGTCATCGTTTTTAAAGATCCATCTAAATAGTTCAAAAACAAAATACTGTGGGTGCTGGAAATCTGAGTTGCAACCAAAACATGTTGGAAATGCTCTACATTACTGTAAATCATTTAAGTACAGTAACTCACTAATTTGCCTTTCCATACCCAAAAAAAGTAACAACAGATTTTTAACACCCATGGGCAAAAATTGCATATCTGTGATTTTTCTCATCTAATTTTGAATGTAATCTGCACTCGTGAATTTCATCATTCATAGAGTTTGTCAGGAATGGAAGAATGGCTGTATCATCAATTATAGCAACTTTCATGAGGGTTTTGACTTCAACTTCTAGCAAGCTTCAGTGTCCTATTGTGCTAAATTTCCCTCATTACACACCCTCCATTCCCTGCGGTGCCCTGTACAGCATACTTTCTCACTCACTACAGGTGGAAGTACGCACCAGAGACAGGGCTCCCAGGATTTTTGGCACCAGTGCCAAATAAGGTTTAGCCATACCTTCTGGCCCAGTGCTGATAGTCTTCTGTCAGATGCACTAAAATAGAAATCCTGTTTGGCTGACAGGAATCCAGATGTCCTGATGAATAGGGGGTGCATGTAGTCACTGCCCATAGAGTACGTATTGAGATATCAGTGTCTGGTATTCAAGATGTAGGGTTAGAGGAGCCAGTGCTGAGCTAGAGTTGCCAAGTTACCACTCTGACTTCCATGTTGAGAACTGTTGCTGTCTAGTTTCTACCCAGTGAGTGGGGGAATGAGAAATTGTTTATCAATGAGGTCAGATGATGTGACAATGAAGATATTACTGTTTGCTAATGCCTGAAAACTTGTGAGAATCTCATCTTATAATTCAATGTTTAGTCAGAAAATTGGGTGTTTTACCTTCAATATATTTTTTGCTAGTTCATGTGATTCTCCCAAATTTCCTATCATTGTCCACATTGTTCAGTACCTGGAAAGTTTCCACTCATATGGACGAGTGTTGACCGTGCCTTGTGTTTTTTTTTATTTTGCTGGAACAGATTGCTAGCCTGAAGTTATAGCACAAAGCATACCGCTTCACAACAAGCAAGGCAGGCCCAGGAGTTTCCTCTGCTCTTACTGTCTACCATTGGTGATTGTTGGAAGGACTTCCTGCTTGATAATCATCAAGGTTGGCTGCAGTATGAGCCGAGTTGGCCATCAACTCGTGGAGTATGACTCAAGCCCAGAGCTTTGGGCTCTGAGGCAGATGCACTACTTGCTGCACCTAAGACTTCCACTAGGTTGTACAACTTTGATTTGGAAGTGTATGACTGGGACACTGGAGGTGTCTTTGGCTGCAATTCAGCAACCCTTTGTACATTGCTGATTTGAAAATTAATCAAGATGCATAATGAGCAGCTAAGCTGATATTGCCCCTCTAATACCATCGCCATGGCAACTCACTGCAATACTTGCCCAGATGTGGAATCATCTAGTGGAAATCTATGGCCCAAGCCATGGAAATGAGGATTGGAGAAAAGACAGATGGAAAGATCCTATTGCTCAAAGCTAAAGTAAACTGTCAGAGTGAGTCTTTGTAGCCTATTAATTGTTCTCATATTGTCACTAGGTACTTTACTTTTCCAGAATATACACATAATCTCCTTTTTGTATACTGCAAAAGAGAGGTGCACCAATGATATGACACAGAGTTCTGGCTTTAAGATTCACATCCCAGCAAGGGTTTTCTTCCACATGTTAATCTCTGAGCAGGAGAGAGATTCCAGGTCAGCCATGCTTGATACAGAATGGTTTCTTTCGAGCCATAGCTTCAGCCTGACAATGTGACCCCAAAAGGGAAAGGCAGAGAAAACAATAGCGAGCATCTACTTTATCTGCCTCATGTTTCTCTGGACACAGCATGACATCCAGTTTGTAATGATCTTGCGCTTTGTGGAGGTGAGCAACATAAATTGTCTGCAACTCATGGAATTATTGAGTCCCACTTTCTATTTTTATGTCACAGTGTCTTTCTAAAGATCACTTGGTTCAAGGGCAAATAGGAACCTGCAACAAGTGTTAGACAGCTTTTGATGTCCACGTCCATGAGTGAATAAAAGCAAACATCATAATTTTCCACAGCCTCAATGGATCCAGTAAAACGAGATAGGCACTGAGCTGCAAGTTGTTGTTGATCATGTTAAATAGCATTGTATCTTTCTTTCCTTTTATTGAACATTTTCAGCTCCGCCAGTTTGATTGTACGTTGGCCAGAACGATGAGACCCAAATTAGCACAGCTGCTAGCAAAGCAGCGTTCCTGTCATAATCTCGTAAGTTTCCAGTCAACATTCCAAACATGTGCATACACGCTGCATTTATGGAACTAATCTGATACTCTTAGCTCCTGTTTGTAGCAAAAGGGGACTGCACAACAGGGTTCAATTTTGAACATCTCAAACATCAGATCCTGTCTGAGTAAAATTTGCCCACTGCAGTAAATGCTGGCATTGCCAGCAACCCCAACATCCCATGAACAAACGATAAGAGTACAAAACCTGACTTTTTTTAAAAAAAAAATGTCCATGATGTCTGAGCCATAATACTATACCACAAGTGGATTGGACTAAAGTTCTGTAGAACTGAACTTTGTTCTTTTGATCTTTTTACCAAACCCCTTGAAACAAAGGATATCAATCCTTGTCCTTCCTCTACTTTTTGTACCTGCATGTGATGGTTTGCATATTTAGATACGATATTCTCTGAGAGGTCACAAATCTGAAGTTTTCTTCCTGTTTCTCTCTAAACAGATACTGAACAGTTGTGATCTTTGCAACATTTTCTCAGTTGCTTCAACTTAAGTGCCACAATCACTTTCCTGAACTACAGGATGTCAGGGAATTCATAGTAACAATGCACGTTTATATAGCACCTCTCAATGTAGTAGACTGTTCCTTAGCATTGCAACGGAGAATTAGGAAGCAATATTTGAAAATAGGGGATACTCCAGAAGGTCAAGGAGGAGCACAACAATCTCTGACAGTTGTAGGAGTGGAGTAGATTTTGAAGACAAATGGGACTTTACGAAAACAAAAAATGTGAATTCTAAAATTGAGGCATTGCTAGACAGTGGATCACCAGAGGTTATTAAAGTCAGGTGATGTATGTAGAGAAATGGGTTAGTGAATATGCAAATGAGTTCCTGAGGTAATCTCTAGCCTTTGATAGCCATGTGTCAGAGGCGCTTGTTAGAAAGTTGGAACTAGCGCACCTCAGGCCTGGGAGCTCTGTTGCCCCATTGTGTGTAGATTGCTGACTAGTATTGTTTAAATTATCTGCCCTCAGCTTGTATGAAGATCAACAAATCCACACTAAAAGTGGGGAAATAAAACTTAGCATGCATAAAGATACCGGTTTTACGGTTTTGGATACCAAGCACAGAATACAAAGTTAAGTGCAAATGTTAGGAACAAGTAACACATGAATGCAAGTTAATCTCAGAACAAAACACAATGTCGTGAAAGTATGTTAACCTTATGTTGTTCAATGACCTGCAGCTAGGTTGCTGTGTGGTATGCATTGGATCACTGTGGAGTGAACTTGAGCTTCACTCCCATGGAAAAAGCAAGCCAAAGGCAAGCTTTATTTAGTATTCTGGAAATGCATTCAGTTTAAATGTAGTCTTCAAATGAGTGCAGTGTGCATTTACAAGCACATTATTACTTTTTGAAAGAAACAATTTTTCTGATTTGGATGAGAAATCTCCAACCTTACTGGGCATGACAACTGTAATCCTGTGACATTCTATTGTGTCGATTGGATTGGTACTGGAATTGATAAGTAGAAAACATTGCTGTATGTCTGACTTTGGGCGAGAGCATTCGTGGGTTATTACAATTCTTACTTAGAGATAAAGCAGTCAGAAACAATACTCATGTCCTTGTCAGCAGAGGCCTGCAGCTCTAAGTATAATCAGATCTTCTCAGATAACCTGAATGGAATGAACAGTTAACATTTTTTTGTTTACATGGTTACATAACAAAAAGGTTAACAGATACCAGCATAAAGTGTCTCTCATACACCTTGCATTAAAGCAAACAGGATTAAATAATCTTCATAAGCGAGATGGAAAGAATAAACTCTGATCCCAGAATATTAGGATACAGAAATTGTGGTTAAGTCTATCAGACAGATATACAGTGTCATCTTTATGCTGTTGCAGTTTAGAGAGTAGACTTCTGTCAACTCAAGTTACAGACTCTGGGACTTGAATACATAGCGGTAGCTATGAGGAAAATCTCATAGATTACAAAGATATGATACAGCATATGGTTACTGTTCCTTAGCTGCTTTCTCCTCCTCTTGTGCTCATTCTTCTTGTGGTACCCAATCACTCCAGTTTTTAATGTTTGAACTCTATTTAGTTTGTGAAGTAGTGAGTCATCTACTAAGGTATTACAAGTTTTAAAAACTGCATTGGGTATTCAGCTAATCCCAATTTGTGCAGCTCCTTCAGATTTTGAAGACAAAAATGAGCGAGCCACTCAGCTCTACAACCTTGTTCTATCATTCAATGAGATGATCGCTGAACTGTGCCGTACAACCATTTATCTACCTTATTTCTATAACCCTTCAAATATTTACTTGACAAAAATCTATCCAACACAGTTATGAAATTTTCATTCATTGAAATTAAGTCTGAAGAATTGTAATTCCAGATTTATACTTCCTGTTGAGTAATAAAATGACACCAGCCTAGAAATGTCCTCACTTTTATTTAAGATAACAAGGCGTAGAGCTGGATGAACGGAGTAGGCCGAGCAGGAAGGCTGATATTTCGGGCCTAGACCCTCCTTCATTTTCTGAAGAAGGGTCTAGGCCTGAAATGTCAGCCATCCTGCTCCTCTGCTGCTTGCCCTGCTGTGTTCATCCACCTCTCTGCCTTGTTACCTCAGAATCCCCAGCATCTGCAGTTCCTACTGTCTCACTTTTATCTAGATTTGTTTTGTACTATACCTCCACTGGGTATGGTTTCTCTCTATCAACAGAAGCAATTCTTTGATCTTCTTAAATGCCTCTATTAACTTACTACTTAATCTTCTGCACAGAAGCCTCAGTTTACATTTGCATAACTTTTGCAATCTTTAGCCGTCTGTTAACTTCTGAAATCTGTGAAAGAAATCTTCAAGATCACCACCTCCCCAACCACCCACCTTGCAGAAGTGTAGAACTCTGGGCGCCAGAGGACAGTGCCAAATCTAACTGCTCAGGTCCTACCGTGCCAGAACCATTCATTCCATGAGAATGCCTCAGAGCCAGATTAACTATTTTGGTTCATTCTATACATGTTTCACAAATGATGGTGATAAGCCTCTCCATCTGTCACTGTAATTCTGTCTACTTCAGTTCTTGCACCATATGTTAATCATTAATCCTTGATATAGCTGTAGTTTAACCCATGTAAAGCTTAAGACCTGCTGCTGTTTGACTGTAATTATGATTTTTGTGAACCCAATGAATTTTGTTTCCATAAAATATTAAATTTGAATTGCTGAATGTCATCCGAAAACAATTTCCAGAAATCCAACATAATGTGACTCACTCAATTCCCCAGAAGTGGAAATCTTCACAATAGGCTTTTATTGTGGGCTATTGCTCAATTAAATGTTTGTTTATTACTGAATAATTATTAAGTATTTGAGTTTTCTGAATTCTGGCTTGTCTCCATAGCACTGGCATTGAATAACATATTTAACCAGTGGAGGAAGGTTTGAAAAGGACATCAGGGGTAACTATTTTTTTAATACAGTGGTTTGTATGTGGAATTAACTTCTAGAGGAAGTGGTGGATGCAGGTGCAAATGTTTAACAGATATTTGAATAAGAGCCTGAATAAGAAATATTTGGAGGTATATGGGCCATGCAGGTGAGACTAGTTTTAGTTTGGGATTATGCTTGGCATGGACTGGTTGGACTGAAGGGTTTGTTTCTGTGCTGCATAACTTCATGGATTTTATATAAATGCAAGCTCCTTTTTTCTTTTTCATTCTCCAGTTAAAACCATGTCTTCAGTAAAGCAGATTTATTTTTGGAAGGAGGAAAAAAAATTACACTGCATAGAGAGCAAGTGTCATTCTTATGAAAAGCTAGCTGTTTGGTTTCAAAATAGCGCGAGGAGATTTATCAGTTTTTCCAATCAATTATTAGATTGAAATAACTCTTCAGGGGTCAGCATCCCATCAAAAATACTCTTTTATTTACAAATGCACAGCCTTTGGCAACAGCAACATCTCACTGAATCAGGCATCCAGGGTGCCCAGTATCCCTGAGATACATCCTTTTATGTCACCCTGTGCTCCCTGAATGGACCAGATTAACAGTTCCAAACAGGGAATTCTTGAGGTCTGAGATAACAAGGTGTAGAGCTGGATGAACACAGCAGGCTAAGCAACATCAGAGGAGCAGGAAAGCTGATGTTTTGAGTCGAGGTTCTCCAGCATCACAGTTCCTGCTATCTCTGTAACAACTCCTTGAGGTCTGGCTGGTTGACCTCATTACAGTCACTACAGAGATATTCTACTACATGGAGCGCAACAGAAGAGATGGGCCTAATTTTGAGTAGTACCAGAGATTTATGCTATATATATATAGATTACAAATATAGCCAACACAGTCTTCTTAGCTGGTTGAATTTTAACAAATTGGAAGTGTCAGGTGTAATGACTTGGCATCTCACCAGTACACAAGGCAGACATCCTAAATGTACAGTATATGCAGTAGATGTATGTTAGTAACTGATGTATCCCTAAGGGGATATAACCCTGCAAAGCATGGAAGTATCTTTATTCCTATTTCCCACATTCTTAAGCTTTACAATTCTAGCTGATGACAGAAACAATATTAACGTGGCTGCCTTGCAAGAATGGCACATAGTGGCTTGTGATGCTCAGCTACAGTTTACTATCTTCTCATTTGATTTCCAGACCAAGGTAAATCACCACCACAACCGATCAAGTTGAAGTGTTGCAGTTTGAGAAGGCTACACCATTTGGGACTATGGTCATGGCAAGTATAAATGGAAACATGGTACCGATTGTTTGATTAGTCAGCTCTGATTGAGAATACCTCGACCACTCAACTTCCATTTCTCATGTAATGTAGATGAGGCTAATACTGGAAGCATACTATAGTGATTGTAACGAGGGCAGCTAGATGGACTTCCTAATTCTTAAATGGGGCTACTAATCTGGTTCAATCAGGGAGCGCTAGATGACAGAAGAAAAGGTGTGTGAAACATTCTGTTCTCTCTGAGGGAGCTAGGTCAGTGTCATGTCATGTGTAAATAAAGAGTAACTTGGTGACAGAATACTAGCCTTTGTGGAGTTATTTCAGTGATGATGAGAGAAGAACAGGCTCCTGAAGAAATTTGCTCGCTACAATCATCTTTGAGTGGGGGGTAGCCATTTCTGGCATTATACCATTATTTGAAAAATTATGTATGTGGAAAGAATGCTTTTCATCTGCCCTAATGTCACTTGCCTGGAGGATAATGCAATGAGTAATTCTCCTGACAGATTGCGGACCCACAGCCTTTGCAGTTATTATGAGCTGAAACTTTCCTGGTGTACCAGATACTACAACCTTTCAAGAGTTGACAGGTTTAGTTAAGGAATATTATGACCCTAAGCCTCTTCTAATTCTGAGATGCTATTGATTTTTACTTAGTGATTCAAAAACCAAGGAAATCTGTACTGGTATTTTTGACCAGGTTAAGATGACTGGCAGAGTCATAGAGTGATAGTTATAGAGTCTTAGAGATATACAGAAACAAACCCTTCAGTCCAACTTGTCCACGCCAAGCAGGTGACCTAGATAAATCTAATATAATTTTCCAGCATTTGGTCCATATCCCGCTAAGCCCTTCCTATTTACATGCCCATCCAAATGTCTTTTAATTGTTGTGATTTTACCAGCCTCTATCACCACCTCTGGCAGCTCATTCCATACATACATCATCCTCTGCATGAAAATGTTGCTCCTTGGGTCCCTTTTAAAATCTTTCCCCTCTCACCTTAAACCTATGCTGTCTAGTTTTTGACTCCTCCACCCCAGAGAACAAAACAATCTTGTCTATTTATCCTATCCATGCCTCATGATTTTGTAAGTCTCTAAGTTCACCCTTCAGCTCTCACTCCAGGGAAAATAGCCCCAACTTTTTCAGTGTCTTCCTATAGCTTGAAAACATCAACCCTAATAACATCCTTAAATCTTTTACTGACCCATTTTCAAGTTTCACAACATCCTTCCTACAGCAGGGTGAACAGAATTGCATGCAGTATTCCTAAAGTTGCCTAAACAGTGTCCCTTACAGTCTCAACATGGCCACCCAACTCCTATACTCAATGCACTATCCAATTAAGGCAAGTGTACCAAATGCCGCCTTCACTACAAAAACAAAGTTGCTGGAAAAGCTCAACAGGTCTGGCATCATCTGTGAAGGTAAAAAAGAGTTAATGTTTCAGGTCCGGTGACACTTCCTCAGAACTCTGTTTTATTTTTCTTAGCAGATGCTGCCAAACCTGCTGAGCTTTTCCAGCAACTTTGTTTTTGCTCCTGATTTACAGCATCCACAGTTCTTTCGGTTTTTATTTTGCCGCCTTCACTACCCTGTCTATCTGCAACCCCACTTTCAAAGGACTATGAACCTGTATTCCAGGGTCTCTTTGTTCAGCAACGCTCCCCAGGACCTTTATCATTAAGTTTATATGTCCTGCCCTGATTTGCCTTTTAGAATGCAGCACCTCACGTTTATCTGAATTAAACTCCTCTGCTCAGCTACTGGCCCATCTGATCACGATCTCACTGTACTCTGAGGTAACCTTCTCTGTCCACTTCACGTCCAATTTTGGCATCATCTGCAAACGTACTAACCTTATCTCCTACGTTCACATCCAAATCATTTATATAAATGACAAAAAGCAGTCGACCCAGCACTGATCCTTGTGGCACCACTAGCTTTGGTTTAACCCTTAATGTGATGCAGAGAGGCCATTTGAAATGGGGATTAATGATGTAGCCATGCAAAAGTGCCTACTAGCTGAATTCCAAATGGACTTTGAACAGGCACCACAACTGTCATTGGAAAATGTGGCAAGTAGGGCGTGTGAGTTGCAGGATATTCTGATGGAAGTGAACATCCTCACCAGTCCAAATGAGCTTGGAACATCATTTGAGTGAAAGTAATTGCATAGCCTCACTCAAGATATATCCTGAACAGAGGGACTCCAGGTCAGACCACAGGAAAACCCTAAAGCAAAGCCAAGCCTTGGTCAAACGGTTTCAAATTTTATTTGGGATCTGGACAGACAAGCCATTGATGTTGCTTGTGGTATGTGTACTCAAGACAGCCAAAGAGTCCCACTAGTCCTAAATTAAATAAGCAAACTCTGACTATGGTGGCTCAGTGATTGGCTCTGCTGCAACAAAGAGCCAGGGACCTAGATTCAGTTCATTGTCGAGCCACTGGGAATTTAGGGTATATATAATTGTCATACACAAACAATTTACATCAGAGGCTGCTGGAGTTGACTTAAGTGGACTTCCTCATTGGTGTTTGCAACCTACAGAGAGAAAAACACTTGATTTGACCTGTTATAATCTTGTTAGCATAACAACGCCAAGCACAAAGATATAATGTAAGAAAAATCTCAAACAAGAAGTTGCTTTTAAAGCAAATGAGTTGGTTAAATCAATGGCCTGAATTTAGTTAGAACAACCATGTATTATAGGAAAATTGTGAACAATAGTACCTTGGTTAACCCTATTTTAACAGTCTTAAATTGTAATAAATAATCCTTTATAAGTAAATAAACTGATGAATAACTTTAAAGCAAAAATTTCTTGTTACTTATGTTCATGATTATCATGAACTAGCCTCCAATCACTTCATATTTCAAGCGCGGGGTGGCACGGTGGCACAATGGTTAGTATTGCTGCCTCAGTGCTAGGGATTGAGGTTAGATTCTAGCCTTGGGTCACTGTCTATGTGGAGTTGGCACATTCTCCCATTGTTTGTGTGGGTTTTGTCCGGGTACTTTGGTTTCCTCCCTTGGTCCAAAGACGTGCAGTTTGTGAACTTCCCAGCATAGTGCAGTCTGGGTGGATTAACAATGGGAAGCACAGGGATGGGATGTGTCTGGGTGGACTGCTCTTAAGAGGGTTGAAGTGGAATCAATGGGCTGAATGGCCTCCTACCACAGTTCTGTAATTTAAAGGCTAGATTTCTCCAAACAAGAAAAACCCTAGCCTTGATTTTCCTTGGGCTGGATGTTATAGTTTCTCCTTTGCTGTCATATTTAAAATGGTGGAGAGCTGGAAGATTGTAAACTAACCAGTCACCTCCCTGACACCTAGCTATCCACTCCCACCCACTCTCTCATATCACAATGGGCTCTAAAGGTATCAGGTAGTTGGCCTGCCCATCAACCTACTACTGCAGGCCAGCTGGGTTCTGGGTGCACAGACTGACCACAGATCAGTGAGCAATGCAGAGAATTCCCCTCCGAGTCCAATTCCAAGAGATTTAAACACCATGATTGGTTTCATTTGCAACAAGCTTTGACTGATGAACACACATCCAAGATTTCTTTTTGTTTGCTGCTGTTGTAAGAAAAGCTTGCTTGGTACAATTGAACAGGTGCTCTGTGATTTTCCTCTTTTTCCTGTCTTGTTTTTCTTGTATTCTACATTCAATTCAATGGGACAGAAAAAAAACCAACTTGGGCAATAGTGCTCACTGGTCAAAGTATGTTATCTACTCCACTCGCTCACTTTTATTGACGTCAGTAGCATTGAATATAGAATGGAGTCAATAACAGAGAATAAGAATTTTATTATTCAATGAATGTAATATCCCAAAGTGAATTTCTACCCCAATATGCCTGGAGCTTAATGCAGGTAAATTACAAACTGCATATTAATAACGTTTTCGAAACAAGAGTAAAGAGTGAACGAAGTGGTTCAAATCTAATTCCTTCTCCACAAATATTGCAGTTGAGCTATTTCCAGCATACTGTGTTTTAGACCAAAATGATGAATTTCTTAAGGAAACAAACATACTGAACGTGACCACCAGTTCCTCTGTTACCAGTTGCTGGGTTTACATAGTAATGTTTTCAAAGGGTCAATTGTGTTTACTCCTGTGTTCCAAAAGCCGCTTGCCTTGTTCTTTCTCAATCAACAGACAGTCATACTTTTACAATTCATAAAAAGTGTTGTGTGTGTTGCCATTACTTTCCTTTAAGTGGTTTCATTAGGGGCTTGGGTGGTCTCATATGTGCAACAATGCCTAACGAAAAGAATTTTGTAAAGTACACAAGATGTAACTTATTAAATCTCAGCAACTGTTTACAGTTTATAAGACTATGCTCTGCATTAATGACAAAGGTTATCTCCATCTTGCTTATCCATCTACCATCATCTTAAAAGTATTCAAACACCCTCCTTCTACTCCTTTTTCAAGGAGAGATTTTTGAAAGACTCATAATTTTGCATGATCCTTCATTTTTTAAATTGTGGCACATAATCTTTCCCACATGATGAAGGATTCATTTCATAACCAATCCTGTTAAGACCCCTCACAATCTCAAATTTCGATCAAACTATTTCTCACTCTTTAGAACTCATGCAGTCCAGTCCTGAAGAAGGGTAATTCTTGAAACATCGACTTCTCTCTTTCTCCAGATGCTGTCTGGCTAGCTGTGCTCTTCCAGCCTCCCACTTGTCTACCTTGAATTCCAGCATTTGCATTTATTTTGTCTCTAACCAGGTACAAGATGAAACTTTCCTCTTAAGTGAACCCATCTATTCCATGAACTCGTGTATTTAACCTACTTTTGAACATCTTCTAGTGCATTTACATTCTTCCTTCAATAAGGAGAAAAATACTGTACACAACACTCCAGATGAAAACACATCAATGTTTTCTACAGCTGAAGCATAATCTCCCTGCTTTCGTATTCGATTCTGCACTCAATAATATTCTATTAGCTTTCCTAATTGTTGAGAGACAATGTATCAAGAACTGATTTGCAAGGAAAGTTATAGAGTAATAGCAACAGGTTACAACATTGATAGAAAGTAGATATTTTTGGGCTGGAGGAATATTTGTAGAGGAGTTCCAAGGGATTGGTTTTTAACCCTTGCTTTCCTTAATATATATTACTGATGTGGACAATTTCAAAGTTTGCAAATGGCTCACAACTTGGGTTAATTGGCCCCCTCAGTTTACAATCTGAATTCCATAAGGACTTTAACAAGTTGGTGGAGGAGCTGGAACGGTGGGAGAAGAGGTTCCAGGCAGAGACATGTGAGGTGATCAATTTAGATAGGAAGATCATGAAAAGATAATACAAAACAAAAGTTACAAATCTAAAGAAGGTGCATGAGTAAATGGACCTGTGTGTGTGTATGGGCACAGACCAGTAAATGCAGCAGGACAGGTGGAGACAGCAGTTAAGTGTCCTCAGCTTTGTAAATAGAGTCGTAGGGTACAAAAACAAGGAGATGATGTTGAACTTGTATAAGACACTTATTAGATGTTGCAAAGTTGGTATTGTACTTGAAAACGAGATGTTAGAATTCGATGTTTGTTTGTAAAACGATAGCGGGGAAGAGTCCATACTCTTTTTAAAAGGTGTGTTTTTAGGCTTGAAGATTAAAAAAAAATACATGTCTGCAGGCAGCAGCAGATGCACAGAGTTCTTGAAATTGAAATATTCTATTAAAAGGCTATACTGTTAATTGGCGAAGCAGCAATTTGCCAAGACAACAGATTTTGAATTTAGCGCTATTTAATTTACACTAGGCTCTAAGTAGAAAACTGCAATTAAATTTAAATCTGGTAGTTTTGCCAACATAGGACCAATCCCATTGTGAAAAATTAAGCCATCAAGGATGCCAAAGAGAACATTTGAATATTTGGATTGAAAGCAAACTGCCATCTCTAAAGAGAACAACTCTTGACAACCATTAGCTGTAAAGAAAGAAAATCATTTGCTCGCTCAGAAATCTCTAAGATCTCAGAAAGCATCATTTAAATAAAGGTACTATGGCACTTTTAGCTATTATTATTGTCACAAGTGTTTGAGGGAGAAAGGTGTTCGTGACTGGAGGACAGCAGTGAAGGCAAAGAACATTCTGGTAAGCTTATCCTGGCTGTAATTTTGAGATATTAAGCTTTAGTTTAGTCGTCTTATTAATTTTAATTTACATGAGTGGGATTTGAATGTAATGGAACAGCATACAATGATCATTTTATTTCATTCAGGAATAGTTAGTAGTTAAGGGGAATTGGTCAGTTTGTTAGTACATCTTTTAATTTGTTCACCGTTAGTTGATTAATAGTTATATGTTGATTATAGAGTGACTGTTAGGAGCTCATTTCATACAACCTCTCTGAAGTGTTGTGTACAGTTGTGTGTGACACATTGTGGGGAGAAATGTGAACCCATTGGCGTAAGTACAGAAGTGATTACCAGGAACTGTTCTAGGTATGAAAAGAATTCAGTTATGAGGATAGATTGAAGAGGTTGGGACAGTTCTTTTTGGATTAGAGAAGACTGTGAGGAGATTTGATAGAGGTTTACTAAATTATGAACAGGATAAATTAAGTAGACAGGGAGAAGCTCTCTCTGCTTTTAAAATGAACAAGAATGAGAGAACATAGGTTTACATCGTTGTGTAAAAGAAGCAAATGTGGCTTGAGGGGGAAAAGTACTTTTTCATAGAGTAAGTACTTGGGGTCTGGAGAACACTGTCTGAAATATGATGGAGACGAGTTCAATTGAGGAATTCAAGAGGATGCTGGGCCAGTGACCTGCATTTTTTAAAGTAGGCCAAGCATAAGATCCAAGAGAGATTTTCACTGGAAAAAAAAACCCCAGGTTTCCAGGGACATGAATAAACAGCATTTGAATCCACTATATAAAGTTATAACGGTAGTACAATCTATAATGCATGCATGTCTTTCAATGCAAAGTTAGGCACAGAACTTGTGGTTTGGGAGGCAGGAAGTTAGAATTTGACACTTGTAAAATGCTTGGCTGGGAAAGCATTGCATGGTCCCTTTAAAAGGTGATGTGCTTTTTTCAGTGCTTAGATTTAAAATGAATGTTTGTCTGTGAGCAGAGGCTTAGAAGTTTTCAAGTACATAGAGCACCAGAATTAAAACATTTTTGTAATGAAAACTGTACAGTTAGCAGGCCAAGCAACAGTTTTTACCAAGACAACAGGTTTTTGAATTGACCAAATCAATTTGAAGCAGGCATTTAGACACCCAAAACCAATTAAATTTAAATTTAATCATTTTGACAACATAGGGCTAATCCTGTGAATGGTTTCCTGAAGTTGCTCACTTCTTTAAACTGCTCAATGCTTGTAAGACCACCAGTAACAGCAATAGGAATCGCCCATCTGGTTTCTCAAACCTGCTCCACCATTCAGTAGCATCATGGCTTATTTGATATTGCTATGGACCAGACCAAATCCCCCTCAAAATATTCATAAGATAGTGTAGACCATAACTCTTTTTCTTATTCTTAAAGATAGCTGTAAGGTGTTGCATTCCAGATGCAATTTGATTGTTCAAGGTACCAGATTTAAAGCAAAACACACTTTATTCATGCACGATGGTTAAAATAAGCAAAAGAAAGAAGGAATTGGATTAACAGCTGTCCTGGAAAACTTAACAATAATAGGTACAGAAACTATTATAAAGCGCTGTTTCAATACAGCAAGATCCCATAAGCACACCGTTGGGGGAAAAAGGCAAATTCAGAACACAGTTTGTCCATCTCACATGCAACTCTCATAGCAGGTAAACGGACCCCGGCTTGTGTCTGTAACCAAGAGAGGGACAGAATAGCTTTCACTTCAAGACCCCAATAGCAACTGCTGAGAGCTAAAATTAAAAATCCTGGTTCCGTTGGAGTTTGGCCACACCCATTCTATCATTTCAATTTTTAAATACCACTGTAATTAAAACAACCCATTAAAAAATCTCATAACATCCCTTACTCCTCTTTCCTACATTTTCTCCCTTATCCTTGAAACCCAATTATTCAAGAACCTACCTAGCTCAGCCTTAAATATACACAAGCACTCTACCTCAGCAGCTCTAAGGAGTATGGAGCTCCCAAACTTGTACTCCACTGAAAGAAGAAATTCTTCCTTATCTGAATTTTAAATTTGCATGTCTTTATTCTGAGACTGAGTCCTCTGGTCTGAGACTCTCCTGTGAGGGGAAACTTCCTTTCAGCATTTGTGTTGTCAAGCTCCTTAAGAATCCTATATGTTTCAATGAGACCACTTCTTATTCTTTAAAACTCCAGTGAGTAGAGTCCCAACTGGTTAGCCTTTGATCCTTCTCTGAACTGCCCCCAATGAAGCTATTTTGCTGTAAATAATGGTGTTGATAATTTCCCCTGCCCTCTGCTTCCAAATTATCTGTATTTCTCTTGCATCCTGTTGATTTTATTTTTGTCTAGCTGTCATTTGGAGTAGACACATGCTATGGTAGCAACAGCCCATCTGAACTGTATGTTTTGTTGTAAATATTTTGGCCTTTCTGCCTGAATTACTGCAGTTTAAGTTTCCACCTTTGTATAACAGAATTTTAGTATTGACTTGCACAGTCTCCAATAGTTGTTCATTTGCCAGCTGAGCTTGTCCTTGGGACAACTCCCAGAGAACAAGCAATGCAGTCGTTACTTCAGCCTTGAAGCTGCAAATTTGTTCTGCTCTATCACATCCCTTAGCAGACTTGAAATCCCTTCTGTCATTCTTTGAAGTATTCCTTGGTGCTAAGTATTAACACAAGGATTTAGTTTTCAGCTGTTGGCAGGGAGAGAGTTCAGGGGTGGATGGTAGCTGTGTTTATCTCCATCAGCAATCAGCGTATCTGTTTTTCTTATCTCCTCAATTACCAGCATGTTTGCCTCATTGGGGCTTATGCTGTCACAAAATTAAATATCCAGAATCCCATCTAAATCTCCATAATGAGTGCGCAGACATTCACATCTTCAAAGTGTATATATTCTTGGGTGATTTATTCTGTCTAGTGTGTGCAATTGGATCTAATAAGAAGGGTCTTTTACAGTAAACAATTTGTACTTTATTGCATTCCTGCAACTACTTACAGATTACGTAGATGGGCTGTGCATTACTGCAAGGACTGTGTGGAAGACCAAGATAAAATCTGTCTCTCATGAGATCTGACTTGATTGTCCATGCAAGTCCTCATGACATCATCACAATTGGCGGTGCTTGTTGCATCTATCAAGTATTAACGTTTCTGTACCTCTACACAACAGGACAGTCAGTACTGAAGTGTAAAAGTACATATCTCATCTCATAATTGCTGTGGGCATCAAACTGACTCTGGGCAACACATGGAATCTATTTGCATTGGAGCCTAATGTACACAAATTCTGCCTATTTGTATAATTCATGGGAATTCTATAAGATGGTTTGAGCTTTTGACAATGAAATAGCTTTACTCAATTAAGGAAGGGACAATGTCAAAATCTCCTGAAGGGCTGTAAACTTGTTTTTTTTTTAAGGTTGCTCAGAATGAAGAGGGTTGTGAATGTAATCTGATGTATTCTCATCTGAAAAGACTAAGAACAAATGAAGAGAGTAATGGTTTCTCAGAATTTATTAGAATAATTATTATTTTAGACATGAATTTTTGGAAACATGGAATCTATCTTATGAGCAAGACAGGAGGTCTGCACTGATTCTGTTCCTAGTCCACCGGTCATAAAAAAAACCCACTTTAACTAATGTAGTAGATATTGCACATTAGTATTAGACTTAAAAAGGTTGATGCAGAAATAGATCAGTTAGGTTTCTCCAGTTATCAAGTAATAGGTTGTTCAATAGCAAAGACCTACTCAAACAAAGATATAAGGGTATATTCTAGAGTTAGCATGAGGTGCATATTGGCATAAAATAAACAGTTACAAACAACCCACTGAGCATATGACAAAGCAAATGCCAGACACGTGCCACAGATTTTTCAACAGTACCATGTTCCCCCACCCAGTCCCACTCCAGATGTTAGGGATACTGTGGATCTTGCAATCTCATGAAGGCTTTACAAGGGATTTCAATCTTTTTTTTTGAAGACTTAGCTTTAGGCTTCCCTCAAAAGCCATTCCACATTGACTGCCTCAATGATTGCTCATGTTGCAACACTTGCCTTTCATGGACCACAACCACATTATACCCAAATTCTAGAATCTAGTTCAACACCTAATCATTGACATGTTGAGCTTTTCTTCTAGTTTCACCAAACTACCATTACATCTAGCCTTCAAGCTCACAATTGCAACTTGAACATGGAACTCTGGCTCAGGGGCGGGGGTGCTTTGCAATGCACAGCAGGATCTTCCACTGAGGAGTTATAATTGATGATTTTTGTTTTTCCTCTCTGTAGGTTATATGCGGTAAATTAGTTTGTTCTGATAATTTGGAGGATCCTGCATCAATGGTGTTGGAAGAAGCCTGGTCACTGTGCTTTGCTGTGGTTCCAGTCAGTTCTCACTTCACTACCAGCAAGAGCTAAAGTTCAGAAACAGATACAAACAACTCCACTTTAATGGCTGGGTATAAATATAACAAAGGCAGTAGTTGCCCAAGTCATCGAGTCATACAACATGGAAGCACTCCCTTCAACCCAACTTGCCCATGCCAACAAGCATTCCTAAATTTTAGCCCCATTTGCCTGTGTTTGGCCCACATTCCTTTAAATGTTTCCTATCCATATACCTGTTCAAGTGTCTTTTGGAAGTTGTAACTGTACTCACCTCTACCGCTTCCTCTGGCAGCTTGCTCCATGTACACGCCACCCTCTGTGTGAAAATGATGTTCCTCGGGTCTCTTTTAAAATCTTCCCCCCTCAAATTAAACCTATCCCCTCTGGACTCCCCTACCCCAGGGAAAAGACCTTGACTATTCACCCTATCCGTGTCCCTCATGATTTTATAAAACCATTGTAAAGTCGCCCCTCAGCCTCCTACACTCCAGGGAAAGAAGCCCTGGCCCACCTTGCCTCACCTTATAGTGTGAATTGTAGTTAGGTGACCTGGCCAATTTTAGCAGGCAAGGTTCATTATTAGCACACTGACTAAGCATCCTGAGAGCATTCAAGTCAGGGGATATGTGTGAAGATGCTAACAGGAATTTAGAGGAGTCATGCCTATCATAAGGCTAAGTTTTTCCAGAGAACGTGATAAGGAGAGACACTTTAGGGGCTACAGAAGCACTCTTGTTTCTCTTGACCCACAAAGATACTGAGGGAATAAAAGTTTATTTGCTAGGTATCCTGTGGACCTAGCTGAAATTCATTTGAAAATATGCCTACTGAATAATAAAGAACTTCTCACCTGCTTGAACCTCTGATTAAAATAGCAGAGGCAAGTTTGGATTGTGTCATTGAAATTCTTTTTTAATTCATTCGTGGGAAGTGGACATTTAGCGTCCATCCCTAATTACACAGAGGGCTGTTAAGAGTCAACTGGACTGGAGTCACATGTAGGCCAGACCAGGTAATGATGACAGTTTCCTGCCCTAAAGAACTTTAGTGAAACCGATGGGTTTTTCCCCAAGAATCGACAAGGAATTCATGGTCATCATTAGACTGTTCTTTCCTTTCTTTTTATTGAATTCAAATTCCACCATCTGCCATAGCAGGATTCAAACCCAGGTCCCCAAAACATTACATGGGTCTCTGGGTTAATAGCCCAGTAATTTATAACCACTAGCGTTCATCTCCCCAGAACTTGATCCGCAGATTTATAAAAAATCCTCCAGCAAGTTAGAATCAGAGTTATAGAGATGCACAGCATGGAAACAGACCCTTCAATCCAACTCATCCATGTTAACCAGATATCCTAAATGAATCTAGTCCCATTTGGCCATATCCGTCTGAACCCTTCCTATTCGTATACCCATCCAGGTACCTTTTTTTAAATGTTATCGTTGTGCCAGCCTCCACCACTTCCATTGGCAGCTCATTCCATATAAGCACAATGTTCTGTGTGGAAAAGTTGCCCCTTAGGTCCACTTTAAATCTTCCTCCTCTCACCTTAAAACCAAAACCTTTAGTTTTGGACTCTTCCACTTCAGGGAAAAGGCATTGTTTATTTACTCTGTCTATGCCCCTCATGATTTTATAAATCTCAAAGTCACCCCTCAGCCTCCAATGCTCCAGGGAAAATAGCCCCAGTCAATCAGACTCTCGCTGCAGTTCAAACCCAGCAACATCCTTGTAAATCTTTTCTGAACCCTTTGCAATTTTACAACAGCCTTCCTAAAGCAGGGAGACCAGAATTGCATGCTGTATTCCAGTAGTAGCCTAACCAATGTTCTGTGCAGCTGCAACATGGCCTCACTACTCCTACACTCAGTGCACTGATTAATAAAGGTAAACATACAAAATGCCTTCTTCACTATCCTACCTACCTGCAGTTCCATTTTTAAGGAAATATGAGCCTGCACTCCAAGGTCTCTTTGTTCAACAACACTTCCCAGGACCTTATCATTTAAGTGCACAAGTCCTGTCCTGATTTGCTTTTCCATAATGCTTAATGGTCTATTATTGTGATGTGCAAGTTTAAAAATTGCAATAAACCAGATCAGGTTAGTGCAAGAAAGGAATGGTTTCTGCAAAACTGTGGGTTTGGGAGGACTGGGAATAAAAATTGGCCCCTGGAAATCAGGTGCTTGAAATAGAAGGCTCTGAATGGTGAATAGATTCAGCAAAAGTCTTTGGGAATGAACTGTGCAGAAGTTAACAAATGAATCCATCAGTTAAAATGATCCATCTACTTTTGTAGCATGGTATGTTTGCTACATTTGTTTCATTTAGAGGAGAAGTGTTGTATCAATAGTCTTTTTAAAATCTGTTCATAAATGTTGTTTTGCATGTTTATGTGCTGTCAAATAAAGCAGGTAACGATTCATATCAAACCATATCTCACCAACTGTTTCCTTTGGGGGAGATTGCTTTTGCAAAGATTTAATAGATACTTTGTGCAAAATTACTAATTTCTTGCGTAGCGTTGTTACGAACTGGGCTATGGTGTTGTAAAAGTAGCTGCAGTGCAGCATGAGCCATCTGTTATGAAGGTAAAGCACATCCATGTACAACAAACGTCACATAACCTTGTAATTATCTCTGGCAGATCTGAATTGTAGCAGTGACTGTACCACCTACACGCATCAGGTAGTAGAATGCTAAGAATGTAGTCCTTTTTTTTGAAATTGTCAATGGGCTATTGGACTGACAAGATGGCGTTTTAAAACCCTGTCCAAATTGTAGCAAGACCATATTACTTGACCATAACTTACAATATTAAATCACTAGATGCTTAGCCTAAGGCCAAAGCATTCCAGCTCACTTAGGATTGATGCAATTCTATGCCAGTTATTCTCCACTTGTATTTCATAACTCATTATTTAGTTAAATATTCCGAATCTGAAACAAATGCTTGACTGGTCTGGTACTGTGATGTAAATGTCAGTTTATGGTAATTGAAGCAATACAGAAAAGGAGCTGCATCCTGTTGGATTGCCCTCAGCAATAAATAGATGATGAGCACTGCACAGAGTTCATATTTCTCCTGAATTTGTACTTGCTGTACAGATAATAAGCACAGACAATAAAAATGTCTTACCAATACCTACAAAGCTGCCATGCATGGCTGAAACCTTTCCAATTTAAATAGAGATTTAGTAAAATCCTTAAAGAGCAGGGCAAACATTTTCATTCTCGTCTCACTGCATCTGTTTCTTCAAACTGCTGAGCTTTGACATATATCATGTTGCTTTGCTGAATATTCACAAATTACGTTTTTTCATTTGTGTGAACAGTTTCAATTACAACCACATACAATGGAATTCTGCTTGTCTTTAGATGATAGTATACACAGGGCAATATCATGAAAAGACCCTTTGGAGCGCCTCTTAACAGCTGAAATCAACTAAAATCAATTTCAAATAAAGTGATTTAATGGGTATCAAGTTGTTCTCACCTAATTTACATTTGTAATGAAGTGGAGATCAACCCCCTCCCACCCAATTCCCTCCGATAACTAGGACCGAAACACTCAGAAAAGCTCACCTTGCATCCTACTGTTAAAGGAAGTGTGAAAAGTAATATAACCTGCCTCTCATGTAACTCAATCTGTTATTTAAAAAGAGTGGTTAAATGAAAGAAATCCCTGATAATTACTTAATAATCAACAAGTAACAATTTATCTAAATCTACAAGTAAACAGATTAACAGAACTCCTAACAAATCAAGCACTCCCCCCTTAACTACTAACTAATTACAAATCGAACAAAACTGTAATGGGATGCTATTCCAGTAAATACAACTCCCACTTATATAAATCACAGTAAGAAATATAAATAATTAACTCTTAGTTTCTGAAAATTATATTGTAGATAAGTTTTCTGGAATATTCTTCGCCTTCTCTGTTGTTCTCTGGTCAGGAACACCATTCTCCATCAAATTCCTGTCAGGAATACCTATCCCCATCAAATTCTTGTATCAGCAATATTAGCTAAAAGTTCTGTAGGACCTTTTATTTAGATGCCATCTGAGAGAGCCAATGACTTCCCTTTTTTCTTTTCAAGCTGATATCTGTTGAGAGCAGTTTTCTTAACAGATGGCAGTAGCTCTCACACTGATTTTTACAATGCCCTGTTCTTTTATACACTTGATGACATAGTAATTGCTTACAATAGGATTGGTCCTAGGTTATCAAAACCATCAGGTTTAAATTTGATTGGGGTTTTAGTATCTGGGACCTGGTTTAAATTAATTGGCAAAATTCAAAAACCTGCTGTCTTGGTAAAAATGCTGCTTTGCTGCAAACAGTACAGCCTTTTGATACAATGTTTCAATTTCAAGAACTCTGTGCATCTGCTGCCTGAGGACTTTATTTTAAATCACCAAGCCTACAAAAACAGACCATCTTTTAAAGGGACCATGCACTCCTACCCCTATCATTCATTGTACAAACATCAAATTCTAACATTCTGCCTACCAATCCACACATACTCTACCCCACTTTGCAATATATTATGGTGCAATATCTAGGAAAATTGTTGAGGTTTAGTCCCTCAGGTTTTGAGCCCCAATGACTGACTATAGTTCCTGGCTTCCATTTTGAGTGGCCTTAGTAGGGAATAGTTTGCCCCCGGGAACATAAATATTTTGTGCCATCTTCGAGTTTCCCTGTTCCTGGAGTTTAAGTCCCACCTGCTCCAGAGGTGTGTAATAATATCACTGAACAAATTTGTTTTTCTAATCAATCTAGATTTAAAAAAAAACAACTGCCAAAGTCTTGGAACTATTTAACTGTTTTTGTGCAAACTTTCCAGTTTCTGACTTGAGGGAGATGGTGGTATTATCTCTGGACTGGTAATCCAGAAACCCAAGCTAATAACAGGGGGTCACAGGTGCAAATCCTCCCACCACAGTTTAAAAGAAAAATGAAATCCAGTTCACTGATATCTGTTAAAGAAACAAATATCCTGTTTTCACCTGGCTTGATCTAACCGTGACTCCCGATTCACAGTAATATGTTCTTAACTGTCCTTTGAAATCTTTAACAAGCCATCAAAGGAAAATAGGGGTGGGAAACAAATGTTGACCTTGCCAGTGATGCCACATTTGCATGGAAAATTGATTAAAAATGGCGTCAAGAAGCAGGAAGTCACCATTGTTGTCTATAATATTACCTTCCATTTTCAGCAGATTGTGAAGTTGCTCCTTATGTTGTTACCCTTTTATGTTTGTTCAGGTTCAGGATCGACACAGTGACATCGGCTACCATATTCTTCTATGCCCAGCCACACAGTCAGTGTCACTTGCATATTCCTATTCTCTAATTTACGGACAGTCAACTGGAAATTCACCTGTGCCTTTTATAAAAAGGAACAGACTGAAATGGTAGATGTTGGTTGAGGAGGTGCACCTCTGTAAATAAATGCTTATGAAATTGAAACAGGAAATTAGGCCCATTGTTACAATGTCTAGTCTAGCAATGTGAGCATTGTCCCTAAACATTTGAAATACTATGCCTTAGTTTATTTTCGCCCTTCCTTAACTCATCAAATTGTGGTCGATTTTAGAAGTCTTACTGCCACATGATTTGAGATCTGAGTTTAAATTAGAACTGCACTGAAAACTCACGACATTTGACCCTAGAAGTGAATGTGATTCATCTTGAATCATAGTTGGAGATATATGTGGAGGATGCAAGGATTATATCACCTCAGTGTTTACATCATGTCAAGTTTCCATCATTTCACAACATTTCCTTCATAGATGGGGACACATCATTCAATGTATTTCTTTTAGCTGTTATTCTGCTTCTAATCTCTTTTGTCATTTAAAAATTTACAGAACTAACTTTCCTCTTGGCTCCTGGTTTTAATCCAATATCGTCCTACAGATTCAAAGCTTAAGGCAACTCAGGAGAGAAGGAAAATTCACAATCAATGGCAGAAGCCCAGATCTGTTCTTTTGGGAGCCAACATTCCCATTTGAATAGCTTCGCTATCTTCCTTATCTTAGCCCCTGGAGGAATAGAGGAATAACTGATAGCAGTGGGCAGGCATAGAGGGGAAAATATATCTGTTGAGATTGCTCTTAATGAATTTGATGCAAAGAATATTGTAATCTTGACCTTGAACTTTTACAAGGATTCATGGTGTTTTTTGTTTTCAGGGGAGGAAATTGTCTTCAATATGGCTCATGTTATACATGATAATTAATGAAAAATGAATAAATTCAGTCCATAGTTTTAGAACTAAAGCTCCATCAATACTGCTTCTAAATCAGCTTCATAGTTTTTTCCTGCTAGGTTGTTTTACTATCATTTTTTTATGCAGATGTGATTAAGTTGTGAGGACTGTGGCTTTGTGCTTGATTCTCTTGAGAAAGAAGTGAACAAGAGCAGTTACAATCTCTCAGTGATGTGAAGTGGTGAGATAGCTGATGAACTTCAACTATCATTATAACACCAGTCACTGATAAAACATTCAATCAGCATTTATTACAGCTACATATATTATAGTTATAGGTACTTGCCTATCCAATATCAAACTAAGCATATGGATATACTGAAGTTTGTTTTATTCTACCCTTCTCTGAGAGGACAGAGCTCAGTGAGATAGTCTGCAATCTTTATATCATTAGGTCACATGCCATGAGACGATGGTTATATCATGACCATATCCCTTAAAGTATGTCACGTATCTGCTGCGAGACAGAACACAACATGAGAAATTCCAGTTAATGCGGCAAATTGCCAATAGATATTGCAATTGTTAAAGTTCTGGCAGTGCAAGTCAGAAGGTTTTCGTAATCTGGGCTAGCAACAAAGAAAATCATACGCTGCCAGACCTTTTTTCAGTATTTTAAAGTCAATCTAATTCAAGAATGTCATCAGGTGAGGATGCCAGCAATCCCACACTACCTAAGTGATCTGATTTAATTTATTATTGCCACATATACCAAGATACAGTGAAAAGTGTTGTTTTGCATGCTAACCAGATAAGTCATACCTTGCGTTAGTACATCAGGGTAATTGAACAGAACACAGTGGTATAGTGGCAGAGAAGGTACGGAGAACTCTATCATATGAGAAACCTATTCACAAACTGATGATAGTGACACAAAATCTGTTTTTAAATATTTTTGTATGCAGCCTTCAAACTATTGTATCTTCTGCCTGATGGAAGACAGTGGAAGAGACAATCTACTTCATTAACTCAGTATTTTCTCAAGTGGCTTAGAAGGTCTCTGGATGCACAAACAGTGCTGTTCAAGAGGAAAGATTCACTAGCACATTTTCACAGGAACTGAGAAGGTCGAATAAATGGCAGTATTAACTTATTCCAAAAAACATGAATAGGCTCTTTTATAGAGGGAATAAAACACTTTTTTCAGGTCTGTCTAAACAAACTTCTCTTTGTTGTCAAGTGGCCTCTGAAGTAGGCAAAGGACATGCTTACATTAGTTCCCATTGCTGGTCTTTCCCTCGACGGATGGCATACTGCAACCTGACGGCACCACCTTCATGAAGCATAGCTGACCAGCAATCTCTCCCATTCATACTTCCTGCCATTGATGTATTTGAAGGATTTTTGTATTAATACTCAATCTTTTTGGCCACCTTTATACAAAAGGATCTTTTAAGAATCAAGTCATGGATTGTGACCCTGAACCCAGAGCTTTTGCTTCAGAGGCAGTGATCTGTTGACTGCCTGTCTCTCAGACAACAAGTGAAAGTGAGTACAAAAGGCATTAGAGTATTTTTAACTTAATCAATTCACTCTTGAGACTTTTGACAACAGAAAGGTATCAAAAAAAAATCAAGTGCCAAAGTAGCAAAAATATCCAAATATCAAACTATTCCCAAATACCAAGGAAACCCCACTAGTCACCCTTCTGCTAATCTAATACTGCCCTTAAATGGAAACACATTACCCAGGAATGTGTAGCTGGCCAGGCTGTGAAGTTTCTTTGATCTCCACCTTACCTGTGAACAGTGGATAGCTCATGTGCTGTCTCTCTGGGAGTCACACCAGCGGGCTTTAAATGATGGGTTTTATCCCTGATCTTTTAAGAGTTTCCATCCAATCAGAGATGTCTACATCGTGTTTCAAAGCACTAATCCCTCCAGTCTGGTGCCAGAACTGTTTCCCTTGTCCTTGACTGGTCCGAGCAGTAGTCATTGCGTACGTGACTGTAGCATGTCGCTTTGCTCAGGTTGAGCAACTCCCAAAATCAAGCGTCAACCCTTTCCAGCCCTGCTCAACTGACCCTACCCACTGCATCACAGGACTGCCTCTCCAGGTACCAATACTGATCCCAAAAGACATGGTACTCCATAATTGTGCTGAATTAATTTTTGATAGTATAATGTAGACTATGCAGGGTAGTTTGATGTTAGAGTAGGATAACAGGTCAGCACAACATTGTGGGCTAAAGTGCCTGCCCTGTGCTGTACTGTTCTATATTCTATATTCTAAAGTAAGTAAATGGATTGACATCATGAAAATGTGTGAATTTCACATCAATAAACTGTAAATAGCTTCACATTTGGTTTCCATGGTGTCCCAAATGTGTCATCCTCATTGAAATAAATGAAGATATTTACTGGTGTGCAAGGTTATATTCAAACAGTATTAGAGAGACAAGTGTTCTTGATGAGGCAGGTGTCTGATTTAGGTAAAAATGCCTAACTTAAAACAAAACCTTTTGATATTTTAATTATTTTCAAGACAGATTTTGAGGAATACATGGAACCAGGATGCAAACCACTTTGGGCTTTCCTTCACATTTAATCCTCGTTAACATTTGGAATAACTACAAATTTGCCATATAAATGTGATACATTGTTGTTTAACAAAGAGAAATTTTGTACAGCTCCGTTTCTAATATGGAGCCTTGATTATAGTAGAACTGCATGAAATCTTACCCACATCTGGTAAAGATCCAATTCAAGACAAATTTCCACAAAATTCACCTTCACATGATTGAAATCTGCTGCAAACCTGGATATGCAGGAAAAAAAACACGCCTAGAGTCAAAATAGCTTAAGGTTTTTGCACAATACAGCTTTTACATAAAATTATCAAGAAATGGAACCACTTATTGGACTAATTGAATATGTATGATGCTATGGACGGTATCCTGTTCAGCTCATATAGAGTAAAACTGAACGTAATCTTGTGCACTGCAGATTGCTGAACTTAGCCACACTACCTCTCAAACTATGGAAATAGAACTGGCATCAAGTTCACAAGGGTATTCATGGTAGTTCCCTTTTGCATCCTAAGTTTCAAGGGTGAACTGTTTGAACGATAGTCTGTCTTAATAGAGAGTCATGTCAACCCCACCACTATCATTAGCTCACTGAATTATGTCAAAGAAAATTTTATATTAAATTCATAACTTCACTAAAAATGTCATTTCTTATTAGGGCTGGGAGGGGGTGGGGGAGTGGAATAAAAAAGAACTAGGTTAAGAAATACATCGGAATGGCCCTTGGCTTTATTAATGTAAATTTATTTCAACATCTAAAATAGGCTACAGCCTTGTAATTGAGATTTGAGAAATGGATTTTTCCCTTCAGCCTGCATCGCAATCTGAATTAGAATGGTTTGGATTAAGAGTATGGAATTGTAATATATACTAGGGACCCTGAAACATTGAACATTTAATATTTCCCCTTTACAAAAAAAACTTTTGCAGACCATCAAATTCCTTCTGACTACTGATTTTTGGATACAATCTGCCTTTATTGTGAACTCTGCTATTCTATTTTGAGGGAAAAATAACCACATTTCTCTCTGTTCACAAAGATGAAGCTGGACTTTTTTTTTTGCTTTTTGACCACTTCTTTCTTGGCAACTCCAAACACTTAGTATCTCAAGAGCCATAATTTGTGAAGTCATTTTTGAGATGGGCAGGGGAGAGGGGTGGGCAGGTGGTGGAAAACAAGGCTCTAGTTCCAAACAATAATTAGCCAGAACTAAAAACTACAGGGCAGAGGGATCTGGTTGATTCATATGTGAATGAAACTGCCATTTCGGTTCAGCAAATGAACAGTAAAGTTCATAGAAGATGAATCCATTTTCTTCTAGATGGATGTAAAATATGTATTCGGGTTTAATTGTTCAAATTGCTACCCTTTTAAAAAATAGCTTGGAAACATTGGCCAATAAATTTGCTGCCATATCTAGAGCGTGGGCATAAAATGTGCGTCCAAGCATGCAGTATGGAAAGTGGGCTTCACATGCCTATTTCATACCAGAATTATGCCATCTGCCGTCTTGGTGAAAACGTGTCAAGGGTTTTCACCTGTAAAACACGTTAGGGCAACAGGGGTTTTTGCCTAGGTAAAGTATCCTTTGCTAAAATGAGCTGCCCTGAATGCTATTGTAATTGAACTGCTTGCTTTCACAGAAAAACATGGTTTGTATCTAACATCTGAAGACCACCACCAAAAATCCAAACAGTACAAATTTTCTTAAACAGATGTGATTTTTAAAAGACAAAAATATTTCTAAATTATTTTATTACTAGAACAGTTCTATTTTTCTCTACAGTTCTATTTTTTCAGTCATAATGTATTAACCAATCACTTTAGCACCATCTGTTTAAAAACTGAAATGGATATAAGCTAGTTTCCAAGTATTGCAGAAAGTGTATTGATTTAGCATTTCATTAACACAATTAAAAGACTACATTCACATGCTAGCAGATGATTCATTATCACATTAATTAGCCAAAAAAGGCACCACAGTCATGATCTCAAGCGAGATCAGTAACTTATAAAAAGAAATTCAAATTCCCAGTTACTAAGTAAAAGAATAATGCACAATGTTCCATGTTTTAATCAAAAATTGACACTGTACAACAGTTAAACAAAGCAAGTTTGTAGCCAAGCACTATATATTTCATAAACACTGTGTCTGACTGATTTATTATAGTCTTCAAGGAATTCTCAAACATAGTAGATACAGGGGAACTAGGAGATGTGTTGTATGAAGATTTCAAGAAAGTATTCAACGAAGTACCTCACAAGTGATGAAGGCATAAGATAAGGGCCCACTTATTTTGGGATAGTATATTGGCATGGATGGAGAACTGGCTTATGGCAAGAAAGAGCAATTGCAGATGAAGAATTATTTTTTACAAGTTGGCGAAGTGTGACTAGTGGGGTTCCACAGGGATCAGTGCTGGGACTGTAGCTGCTTGCAATGTATGTTAATAGCTTGGAGGAAATAAGTGAATGTTAGCTGCAAATTTGGCTAAAGTGTGCAAAAATAGGTGTAAAAGCAAGTTGTGAAAGGGATACAAACTGTTTGGAGTGATATAAATTGATAGGGTAAGAAAGTGAGCAAAAAGTTGGTCAATGGAGTTCTTGTGTGTGTGTGTGTTTAAAGGCTGAGATATATTCTTAATCAGTTGGGGAATCAAAAGTTAAGGGAAAGGACAAGAAAGTGGACATGAAGAATACTGGAGCCATAAACCTGTTGAATGGAGCAGCAGGCTTGAGGGGCCAAAGAGCCTGTTCCTTTTCCTATTTCTTATGGTCTGACAATTTAAACTAGAAAATGTTATCATACCACTTGCTCTTTGGCTTTAGTTTCCATTCAAGTTCCCCTAAGTGTTACAAGGTCTTAAATGCTCTTTCACTTCTCCTGTGTTCAAAACAAGATGTGTCATGGCTCTCAGGGAATCACTGATTTCCTTCAGTGTACCAATATTCCTGAGGGTAGGATATTTTTTGGGTCGTTCCACCAGCATATGGTTAGGTGACTCTACAACTCTCCTGAAGCATCTCATGATTGTAGACGCGCAGCTCAAATATGGTCTTTTCTGTATTCTTGTGCATTGGCTCCAAAATCAGAAAGTTCCTCTAATTTCTGATATCCCTTTTTCTTATTTGCAGCTTTTGGCTAAAGCCTCTGCCTGAGCTCAAAACTGTGGTCAGCAAACTACTTGTATGAAAAATTACACTCGAGCCCAAGACAAAAATGAGTTTTCTATAGACCTCCCAATAGCAACAGAGACAGAGGAACAGATTAGGAGACAGATTTTAGAAAGTGCAGAAGTAATAGGGTTGTTGTCATGGGTGACTTCAACTTCCCTAATATAAAAGTGGAACCACTTTTGTGAAAAAAGTTTGGATGGAGCAGTTTTTGTCAGGTGTTTCCAGGATGGATTTCTGACTTAATATGTAGATAGGCTGATGAGAGGGGAAGCCAATTTGGATTTGGTGCTTAACAACGAGCCGGGCCAGGTGTCAGATCTCTAGGTCGGAGACCATTTCAGTGATAGATCACAGCTCCCTGCCCTTTACTATACTATAGTCATGGAGATGGATAGAAACAGATGGTATGAGGAAGTATTTAATTGGAGGTAGGGAAATACAATGCTATTAGGCAGGAACTGCAGAGCATAAATTGGGAAAATATGTTCTCAGGGAAATTCATGACAGAAATGTGGAGGCTGTTTAGGGAACACTTACTACAAGTATCGGGTAAGTTTGTCCCACTGAGGCAAGAAAAGGATGGTAAGGTGAAGGAACTTTGGATCACAAGACATTTGGAACACCTAGTCAAGAGGCAGAAGGAAGCTCACTTAAGGTTAGGGAAGGGCTCTAGAGAGCTACAAGGTAGTCAGGAGGGAACTGAAGAATGGACTTAGAGTGAGAAGGCGGTATGAAAAAGCCTTGGTGGGTATGATTAAAGAAAACCCCAAGGAGTTCTGTACTTATGTGAGGAATAAGAGGATGGCCAGAGTGAGGGTAGGGCTGATCAGGGATAGTGGAGGGAACTTGTGTGTGGAGTCGGAGGAGGTAGGGGAGATCCTGAGTAAATAATTAGCTGCAGTACTCATAAGTGAGAGGGACCTTGACATTTGTGAGGACAGCATGAAGCAAGCTGATATGCTCAAAGGAGGACGTGCAAGAAAATTTGAAAAACGTGAAGACAGATAAGTCCCCTGGACTAGACAGGATATGCCCAAGGTTACTATGGGAAGTGAACAAAGTGGACTGGACTGGAGGGCAGGTCTTATGAGGAAAGGTTGAGGGAACAAGTGTTTTTCTGTTTGGAGTGAAGAAGGATGAGAGTTGATTTGATGGAGAGGTGTACAAGATGTTGAGAGTCATAGATAGTGGATACCAAGACATTTTCCCAGTGCGGAAATGACTATCATGAGGGGGCATAATTTTAAGGTGATTGGAGGAAGGTATGGGGGAGATGTCAGAGGTAGGTTTTTTACACAGTGGTAGGTGCATGGAATGCGCTGTTGGCGGTGGTGGCGGAGTCAACTACAGCAGGGACATTTAAGAGACTCTTGGATAGGCACATAGATGATAGTAATATGTAGGGCATGCAGGGTAGTTTGGTCTTTACAGTAGGATAACACTGTTATCCAAAGGGCATGTACTGTGTTGTTATGTTCTATGTTCTTTCCTGAAGTCTAAGTTCATGGCAGCTTGGTATTTCTAAAATTGCTGAAATAGAGATTCCAGCTGATTGACTTCCATTCTAAAACTTGTCCTTTGATCTAAAACTTTTGTGGATACTTTAAAATATTGGCTTGCCTACCAGTTACTTATCAATATTTCCTTGATCTGGGAAAATTACATAAAAAGAATTATTTCCAATACAGATACATCTATTATGAAGCTACTTAGCTAACTATCATTTAGTTATTTTTCACACCTATAAAGAGGAACTTTTCTTGAAATTGTAATTATCTTTAAGCAGTTTACCCATTTTCTACATAAGGTGTCCCATCATCTTCCATTTTAAATTTCAATAACAAAGTGAAAGTTATGCTCATAAGAAGTTTGCTGTATATTCTTATTAACCAGTATCTATGGGACCAGGAGTGTGTTGGTTGATCGAATATTCTAGTTGATCAAGAAGTCTACAAAATCAATGCAAAAGCGCACACTAAATAATGGAGGGAGTATGCATATTACTGTTGTACTTTATTGACAGCATTAATTACCTAAATAACAATGCAACTTTAAATAAAATGTATCAGCAGGCGGCCTTGTCACTTCATGCCCTCAACCGACTACTCGGACATCAGAGACTGCAATAATGTAGTAAACTTCTGGTATTTGAGGCATATAAATGTTGATTTAGCATGAATTCTTGTTCATAAGATGTCAGTTAAAACTGCTGTACATTGTACAAACACTGACTAAAAGTCTGTATCAATATTTGATAAGATTATGGCTGATCTGATAGTAAACTGCAATTTCCATTTCCTGCCTATATTTGATAATCATTAACCATCTTATGAACTAATAATCTATCCACCTCTGCTCCCACCATTTCATTAGGAAGTGAGTTTGAAAGACTTATGATTGTATTTTTTAAGAAAAAAAAGACTAATCTCTGTTTTAAATAGGCAATCCAAGTTATTATTTTATTCATACATAGGATGTTGATGTCTCTGGCTAAGCCAACATTTATTGCCATTCTAAATTGGCCAGAGTCAACCATGTTGTTGTGGGCCTGGAGTCACATATCAGCCAGACCAGGTAAGGACAGCGGTTACTTTCCCTAAAGAACATTAGTGAAACAGATGGATTTTTCCTGACAATCAACTATGGTGTCGTGATCATCATTTGGCTCTTAATTTTATTAAACTCAAACTCTACCATCTGCTGTGGTGTGATTCAAGCCCAAATCCGCAGAACATTACCTAGATCTCTGGAACAAATAATCTAGTGATAACACCATTGGGGCTCTGCCTTTGTATTGCAACATTGAACCCTAGCCTAGAGTCTCCTGTAAAGAGGAAATTTCCTTTCTATATTTACCCCGTCAAGACACCTCAGGAACTTGTATGTTTCAATTAAATCAACTTTTACTCTTAACTCCAGAAAAGTCTAGCTTGCCAAATTTCCTCACAACACAACATCCAGATATTAGCCTAATAATCTTCTCTGAACTGCTTCCAATACATATACAGTCTTCTATAAATTAGGTTGGCTAATACTCTACGCAGTAATCAGTATTTAGTCTTATTGGTGCCTTGTATGAACTGAATCATTGCCTCACTGCTTTTGTATCCTATTCTCTTCATTATAAATGGTAATATTCCATTTAAATTCCTTATTGTTTACTGCACTGTACCTTTTGCTACCCCTCAAACCAGTACACTGGATCCTTCTGCATCAGAACTTTGCAAACTTCACTATTTCCATAATATGTTGCTCTCCACAATTTCATATCTTCCTATATTATATTTTGTTGTCAGATATTCGCTCATTTACTTTGTCTGTCTATATCTTATTGCACCCTGCTTACGTCCTCTTCACAACTTACTTTCCCACCAATATTTGTCATTTGCAGTTTTGGCTACCATACCTCCCATCCATTCATTCTAGTCATTTTATGAATTGTAAACAGTTGTTACAACTTGCCGCTCATCATTACATTCTTCCAAACCAAAAAATGCCCATTTATGGCCACTCTCCACTTCCTGTAAGCCAGTCAATCTTCTATCCATGTTCACGTTACCCCTATAACATGAGCTTTTATTTTCTATAATAACTATATTAATGTGGCAATTAATTTAATACCTTCTAGTATTGACCATAGATCATAGAAGCCCTACAGTGTGGAAACAGGCTGTTCAACCCAAGAACGGCAGAGTATCCTACCTAGACCCATCCCCCTGTAAGCCCCTAACCTACACATCCCTGAACGCTGTGGGTTATTTAACATAGCCAATCCACCTAGCCTGCTATATTTAGACAGTAAGAGGAAACCAGAGCACCTGGCAGAAACCCACGCAGACACAGGGAGAATGTGCAAACTTCACACAGGCAGTCACCCAAGGGTGGAATTGAACCTGGGCCCCTGGTGCTGTGAGGCAGCAGTTCTAACCACTGTGTCGCCCCACCCCTGTGCCACTGTACCACTCCACCACTATGCCATCCCACATAGTCATGTACAGTACACACACTGTTCCCCTTTATCTGCAGAACATGTTAGAGTCATAGGGTCTGAGAAATCTGTCCCTTTTCCCCGTCACACCTGTGTCAGTCATAAACAACTACCTAACTCTTCTAATTTCATGTTACTTCTAGTTACTTAGTACTACAGTCTTTGTTTTAAGCAAATACACATTACTTCCTCGGTTAAATATAATTTCCTTTTCACAAAAGCACGTTGATTTTGTCTGATTACCTTGAGCTTATCTAAGTGCCCCCGTCACTTATTTATTAATATTTCATACTTTTTCAATTCACCTGCCATGTCTTTAGTTTCCATCCTCCACTTGTCATTTCACAAACTCCTTTGTTTTTATTTAAATGCTTGTAGAAACTTTTGAGTTTATATATTTATATTTCTGGCTACTCCACTTTTGTACTTTTTTTCCCCATTTCATTAAAGTAGTTAAATCATTTAGTTACTCTTTGTTTTTGATATTCTATCCAGCCTACTGTAGTGCTCAATTATATGCTTTTTCTGCAAATTTGATAGTACTTTTAATTTTTTTTAGTTAATTACAAATTATGGGTCTGTTTCTTGGAATTGTTCTCACTGGTTGGAATGTATCTATTCTCTGTATTCTGAAACATCCACATAAATGACAGTCATTAGCATCTTTATTGACCTAACCTTCAATTTAATGCACCAGTTTATTTAAACAAATCTGTTTATTTTGTCATCATAATTATCCTTATATAATTTTAAAAGATTCTTGAATCCACTCCTCTCTCCCTCAAACTAAATGTAAAATTCAATCACATTATGGTCTTTCTTACCTAGGGATGCTTTCACTCCAAGATCATTAATCCTATTTTGTACACAATATCAGTCTTTATATAGCCTGATATCTGCAAGAAGCTTCAATTACATTAGTCAGTGACAATTTCCAAATGGAACTTGAAATGGATTCAAAGTTTTGGCAAAGACCTGCAGCTTGGGTTGTGGGTGAGGCTGTTGACTTGCTCACTGAGCTGGTTTGTTCTCATTCAGGCATTTCATTGCCATGCTAGCTGACATCATCAGTGAGGCCTGCATTGAAGTGGTGTTGTTATACTCCACTTGGAATTTATGCGTTTTGGCCCATTATAAAATGGGTGTTCTTTTGATTTACAGAAACCATGTTAGAGAGGACAAATATTTTAGGAAGAATGAAAGTAATGAAACTCATTCTGAGGAAATGTCTTTAAGAGGAGCTTCAAACTGTAAAGGAGGAAAGAAAAGTGTTGATAGTCTCAAATAGTCTATTTCCGTCTATGGGCCATTGCATGTATTCCCTCCTCATCAGTTTGGACTCTCGATAGCTTTCACAAATAAAGATGGGAATGATAACATCAACACTGCAATGACATCCAGTAATGATACTATGTCTAATGGGTATAGGTGCCCATCTCTAAATTCTCTGACTCTCATTCTATCGCAATCATTTGAAGCGTGGTAATAGCGATAGTCGGGTTTTCCTTTTGTGGTCTTACATATTTTCCTTTTGGACTTCATAAAAGCATATTGCATCTAACCATGAGCATTGATTATATGTTTTGCATTGTGAAGCAAATGTAAATTGAGAAACTCAAACAGGTCCAACTCATCTGTCCTTACCCCTTCTTCCCTCAAACAACAGCAATAGGGTTCCCCTTGTCCGTACCCACCATCCTAACAGCATCCGCATCCAGAAGATCATCAGGTGCTGTTTCTGCCAACTCCAGCAAAATGCCACCACCAGCCAGACACACATTCTCCACCAACCCCCTTGTCTGCCTTCCACAGGGACCATTCCCTCTGGGACATCCTTGTCTACTCTTCCTTCACTCTCAACACACCCCCACAGCCCTATGGCACCATCCCCTCTAACCGCTGAAGGTGTAACGCTTTCCCATTTACCTCCTCCCTCCCCACTATCCAAAGGCCCAAACATACCTTGCAGGTGAAGCAACAGTTTACCCGCACTTTTCACAATCTAGTCTACTGCAGACACTGCTCACAATGTGGTCTCCTTTTCATTGGGAAAATGAAGCATTAGCCTGGGCAATGGCTTCGCAGAACACCTACATTCTGCTTGTGTAAAAGACCCTGAGCTTCTGGTTGCCTGCCACTTTAACACACCACCCTGTTCACTGGCCAATATCTCTGTCTCAGGCTTGCTGCAGAACAACACCTCCTTTCTCCCTGGGGAGTCTGCACCCTCCAGACTCAATGAGTTGAATAATTTTTGGGCCTGAACTCTCCCATGTCCTGGACCCCTACCCCATACACCAGGCCTTATTATCATATGGTCTGTCATTACACACTGCCTATTGTTAGCCAATAACAGTCTCCATTAACAGCTAATCACTCCTAGCCAAATCATTATCCATTCTTTTGTCTGCTCTTTAGTCTTCTCTCTCTCTTTTTTGGTTCTACCACATTTCATTTACTCACCTGCTCCCCCTACCCTTCGCATGTAAACTAACATTTTTCAAGCTATTGTCGGTTCTGAGGAAAGGTGACTGGACCTGAAATGTTAACTCTGATTTCTCTTCACAGGTGCTGCCAGGCCAGCTGAGCTTTAATTTTGGAACTGAGAATTGGAAATTTGGCACAAAAACCATCTCCAGATAAGGAAATGAACAGATGTTTTCACATGCTAAAGCCACAATACATGCATGGGTACCAGTTCTGCTTTCTACTTTTACTTGGTTTTCTCACCATATCCCTCCAGATGCCCTACAATGCAGTGTTAGCAGGGAGAGTCAGTGCCTATGTTTGTTCACTGCTGTCTAAGTATAGTCCTTGGCATAATTGACCTGTCATCATTATAGAAGCAAAATTAAACCAACTGAATGCATTACTCAGCTTGGAACCTCCATTCTGAAATGGCTCACAATGTAGGCATTGAACTTTGGATCATTTGCACAGCTGCAGCCCTTCTGGTTTAGATTCATTCACAACACTGTTAGGTACAGAGCTCAGGATTTTTAAGACCATGATGATAAACAGTTAAGCTTGTACATGTAAGTGAAACGGTGAGCCAGGAGTGAGGATGGACTTTGATACACAGATCCGATAGTGACACCTTGGATCGCTGACCTCGCAAGGTATGCATAAAGCAGATAATTCAGAAGCATACATCACAGGGACATCGGCTCCCTCTCAGCTCCAAATCTCACCAGCACTATCTGCTTCTGATTTGAATAAAGACCCAAACGGCTTCCTCCTCCGTTTGCTGAGCTTGTAACATTTGTCTTTAAATTTCACTTTCTCCTGTTAACTGCTATCACATGGGACCAAGTTATTTCTATCTCTCTTTGGGATATAGAACATAGAACATTACAGCCCAGTACAGGCCCTTCGGCCTTTGATGTCGTGCCGACCTGTCAGACCAATCTGAAGCCCATCTAACCTACACGATTCCATGTACATCAATATGCTTGTCCAAAGACAACTTAAATGTACCTAAAGTTGGCGAATCTACTACCGTTGCAGGCAAAGTGTTCCATTCCCTTACTATTATCTGAGTAAAGAAACTACCTCTGACATCTGTCCTATATCTTTCACCCCTCAATTTAAAGCTATGCCCCCTCATGCTTGCCGTCACCGCCCGAGGAAAAAGGCTCTCCCTTTCTAACCCTCTGATTATTTTATATGTCTCAATTTAAGTCACCTCTCAACCTTCTTCTCTCTAACGAAAACAGCCTCAAGTCCCTCAGCCTTTCCTCATAAGACCTTCCCTCCATACCAGGCAACATCCTAGTAAATACCCTCTGCACCCTTTCCAAAGCTTCCACATCCTCCTTATAATGCGGTGACCAGAACTGTACGCAATACTCCAAGTGCGGCCGCACCAGAGTTTTGTACAGCTGCAGCATAACCTCATGGTTCTGGAACTCGATCCCTCTATTAATAAAAGCTGAAACACTGTATGCCTTCTTAACAACCCTGTCAACCCGGGTGGCAACTTTCAAGGATCTGTGTACATGGACACCGAGATCTCTCTGCTCATCTACATTACCAACAATCTTACCATTAGCCCTGTACTTTGCATTCCGGTTACTCCTACCAAAGTGCATCACCTCACACTTGTCCGCATTAAACTCCATTTGCCACCTCTCAGCCCAGCTTTGCAGCTGATCTATGTCTCTCTGTAACCTACAGCATCCTTCGCTATCAACAACTCCACTGACCTTAGTGTCGTCTGCAAATTTACTGACCCATCCTTCTACACTCTCATCCAGGTCATTTATAAAAATGACAAACAGCAGTGGACCCAACACCGACCCTTGCGGTACACCACTAGTAACTGGTCTCCAGGATGAACATTTCCCATCAACTACCGCCCTCTATCTTCTTTCAGCAAGCCAATTTCCGATCCAAACTGCTATATCTCCCACAATCCCATTCCTCCACATTTTGTAGAATAGCCTACTGTGGGGAACCTTATCGAACGCCTTGCTGAAATCCATATACACCACATCAACCGGTTTACTCGCATCTACCTGTTTGGTCACCTTCTCAAACAACTCAATAAAGGTTTGTGAGGCATGACCTATCCTTCACAAAACCGTGCTGACTATCCCTAATCACATTATTCTTCTCTAGATGATTATAAATCCTATCTCTTACAAACTCTTCCAACACTTTACCAGCAACTGAGGTAAGGCTCACTGGTCTATAATTACCAGGGTTGTCTCTACTCCCCTTCTTGAACAGGGGAACCACATTTGCTATCCTCCAGTCATCTGGCACTGTTCCTGTAGACAATGACGAGTTAAAGATCAATGCCAAAGGCTCAGCAATCTCCTCCCTGGCTTCCCAGACGTTCCTAGGATTGATCCTCGGACATGTTGGATATTCCTTACTGCAGTCTGACTCAGGACCCCCTCCCACTGCTCTTTTACCCTATATCAATGACTATCAATCCCACTTCTTGCTCTCATGTGGAACTGGAGAAATTAATCACTTTGCTTCCAATTTCCATCTTTCTCTCGCCTTCACTTGATCAAGCATTTCCCTTCCTTAAATATCTCCACTCTGTTTTCCAGGGTCACCCTAGTTATTGTATCTGTTCCAAAGATGATTCTGACATGTCTTCTAACGCCAATGCAGATCCCTACACACTGGTGGGCAAGAACCTGAGCTACATTTGACATAGTCATAGAGCTGCACAGCATGGAAACAGACTCTTCAGCCCAACTCATCCATGCTGACCAGATGTCCTAAATTAATCTAGTCCCATTTACCTGCATTTGGCCTGTATCCCTCTAAACCCTTTCCTTTCATGTAACCATGCAGGTGCCTTTTAAGTGTACTTGTACCAAACTCCTCCAACTCTTCTGGCAGCTCATCCCATGCATACACTGCTCTGTGCAGAAAAAGTTGTCCCTTAGGTCCTTTTTAAATCTTTCCCCTCTCATTTTAATCCTATGTCCTATAGTTTTGGACTCCAATATCTTAGGCAAAAAGATCCTGGCTATTCACTCTATCCATGCCCCTCTTGATTTTATAAACTTCTATTATGTCACTCTTCAGTCTCTAATACTCCAGAGAAAATAGCCTCCGTCTATTCGGCCTCTCACTGTAGCTCAAACCGTCAACCCTAGCAACATCCTTGTTAATCTTTTCTGAACCCTTTCAGGTTTCACAACATCCTCCCTAAAGCAGGGAGACCAGAATTGAATGCAGTATTCCAAAAGCGGTCTAACCAATGTCCTGTACTGCCACAACATGACCTCCCAACTCCCACACTCAATGCATTGACCAATGAAGGCAAATGTATCAAATGCTGTCTTCATTATCCTGTCTACCTACAACTCCTCATTCAAGGAACTGTTAACCTGCACTCCAAGTTCTTCGTTCAGCAGTATCAGTACCTTACCATTAGGCATGCGTCCTGCCTTGATTTTTGTCTTTCCAAAATGCAGCACCACACATTTATCTAGATTAAATTCCTTGGCCCACCAGCCCATTGGGTCAAGGTCCCATTATATTCTGCGGTAACTTTTTTTTCACCTGTCTACTACATCACCAATTTTGGTGTAAGCTGCAAACTGACTAACCATGCCTCCTATATTCACATCTAAATTATTCAAATAAATATTAAAAAAAAACGATGGAACCAGCACTGATCCTTGTGGCACACTGTTGGTCACAGGCCTCCAGTCTACAAAGCAACGCTCTGTCTCTTACCTTTGAGCCAGTTCTATGTCCAAATGGCTAGTTTTCCATGAATTCTGTGCGATTTAACCTTCCCAACCAATCTACCATGCAGAACCTTGTCAAATGCTTTACTGAACTTTATTTCCACATTTCTATTTTCATCTATTGCCCTCTGTTCTAGAACGGTCACAGTGGTTCTCCATGTCTTTACATTCCAGCTTACTCGCCTGTATATTCCAAGGACTATGCATCACCATTCCATCTCCTGCAGGATATCAAAACCAAACACCTCAAAGGGATTATTCGCTCCACTACAGTCTGATGCACTCTTTTGTTACCAAGCAATACCTCATTTGCCCCTTTTAATCCAAATATCCATAATAAGTGAAATATTTCAGATTTACCTCCATCTTCCTCTCTGTCCAAAGCCCCCAAACACCCTCCAAGATTTTCTTTTATTCACTAACGGGATGCGGGATATGGGCACAGTTAGCTGGCCAGCATTTATTGCCTTTCTCTAGTTGCTGTTGAGAAGGTGAGCTGCATTCTTGAACCTGTGGTCAGGTGGCAATAAACCACTTCAGTCCATGCACTGTAGATAGGCCATTCCAGGATTTTGACCCCACAACAGTGAAGGAATGGGAACATGTTCCCAAATCAGGGTAGTGAGTGGCATGAAGGTGAACTTGCAAGTAGTGGCATTCTCATATATCTTTTGCCCTTGACCTTTTATAGATGGAAATGATTGAGAGTTTGGAACAGGCTGTCAAAGGATCGTTGGAGAATGACTTCAGTATGTCTTGCAGTTAGTACACACTGCTACTACTAAGCATCTAAGGTGGAGGGAATGGATGTTTGTAGATGTGATGCCAGTCAAGCAGGGCTGCTTTGTCCTGGATGGTACCAAATGTCTTGAGTGTTGTTGGAGTTGCATACATCCATGGAAGTGGAGAGTATTCCAACAAACTCCTGTTTTGCATTTTGTGGACGATGGACAGGATCTGGGGAGTCAAGACATTGGTTAATTATCACTGTATTCCATAAGTCTTGACCTGTTATCATGGTTGTTGTACTTTATAGCAAATCCAGTTGAGCTTTCGTAGGTGATTCGATGATGGTAGCACTGCCAAAGGATGGTGGTTGGATTGTCTATTATTAGAGATACATACCAATTAGCCTTTGGTGTGAATGCTACTTGTCACTCGTCAGGCCAAGTCTGGACACTGTAAGACCTTGTTACATTTGGACATGGAATGCTTCTGTATCTGAGGAATCATAAATAGTGCTGCTCGTTGTGCAATCAACAGAGAACATCCCCATTTCTGACCTTATGATGGACTGAAAATCACTTATGAAGAAGCTGAAGATGGCTGGATATCACCCTGAAGAAATCCTGCAGGGACGTGATGGGGTTGAGATGACTGACCCTGAACAACCACAGCCATCTTCCTATGTGCCAGATTTCCAACTAGCAGAGAGTTTATCACTGATTCCCATCAATTCCAATTTTGCTTGGGCTCTTTGATGTCACACTTGATCAAATGCAGCTTTAGTGTCAAGGGCTGTGACTCTCAGCTCACCTCTAGAATTCAGCTCTTTTGTTCTTGTTTGAACCAAGGTTGTAATGAGGTCAGGAGTTGAATGGCACTGGAAGAATCCAAACTGGGCATCACTGAGCAGGTTATTGCTGAGCAGCTGCTGTTGATGGCACTGTTGACATCTTCCATGACTTTACTGATGACTACAAGTAGACTGATGGAGCGGTAATTGGCCAGGTTGAATTTGCTCTGATTTTTGTGTACAGGATATATCTGGGTAATTTTCCACATTGTTGGGCAAATGTCAGTGTTGTAACCATCCTGGAAGAGCTTGACTAAGGGAGTAGCAAGTTCTGGAAGACACGCCTTCAGTATTATTGCTAGGCTATTGTCAGGCCCCATAGCCTTTGCATTATCCAGTGCCTCCAAACACTTCTTCATATCATGTGGAGTGAATGGAATAGGCTGAAGACTAGCATCTGTGATCCTGGCGACCACTGAAGAAGGCCGAAATGGATCATCCACTTGGCACTTCTGGCTGAAGGTGCTGCAATTGCTTCAGTCTTATATTTTTTGCACTGATGTGCTGAGCTCTTCCACAGTTGAAGGATGGGGATATTTGTGGAGCCGCCTCCTCCAGTGAAATATTTAATTGTCCACCACCATTCACAAGGGCATGTGGCAGGACTGCACAGATCTGATCTGTTGGTTGTTGGAACGCTTAGTTCTGTCTTTCACTTGCTGCTTGTGCTGTTTTGGCATACAAGTTGTCTGTTTGATAGCTTCACCAGGTTTACACCTGATTTTTAGGTATGCCTGGTGCTGATCCTGGCATGCCCTTCTGCACTCTCCACTGAACAGAGGCTGAATCCCTGGCTTAGTGATAATGGTTGAGTGGGGGATATGTTGGGCCATGAGGTTACAGATTGTGCTGCAGTACAATTCTGCTGTCGATGGCCCATAGCGCCTCATGGATCCTCAGTCTTGAATTGCTGGATTTGTTTAAAGCCTGTTCCAGTTAGCACAGCGACCTTAGTGCCAAACAACGCCGTGGAAGTTATTCTTAATATGAAGGTGGGACTTTGTCTCCTTAAGAACTCTACGATGGTGACTCCTGCTGTCACAGATGGATACATCTGCAGATAGCAGATTGGTAAGCATGTGGTCAAGTTTTGTTTGTCCCTTTTTTATTTGATTCTATCACCACCTGCTGCAGACCCAGCCTAGCAGCTATGTCCTTCAGGACCCGACCGGATCGATCAGTAGTAATGCTGCCAAGCCACCCTTGGTGTTGGACATTGTACTTTGGGTGGCAGATTTCAGTTTTTGCCCCTTCCATCCTCAGTGTTTTCTCTATTTGTTATTCAACATTGAGGAACGCTGATTCATCATCCAAAGGAGGATTGTACTTGATGATCAGCAGGAGGTTTCTTTGCCTATGTTTAACCTGAAGCTATGAGGCTTTGTGGGGCTTGGAGTCAATGTTGAGGACTGTCAGGCCAACTCCCTCCCTACTGTATCCCACTGTACCACCACCTCTGCTGGGTCTGTCCTGCTGGTGGGACAGGGCATATGCAGTGATGGTGATGATGGTGTCTGGGGCATTGTCTGTAATGTATGATTCTGGGAGTGTAACTATGTCAGTCTGTTGCTTGACTAGTCTGTGAGACAGCTCTCCCAATTTTGGTACTAGCCCCCAGATGTTTGTATGGAAGACTTTGCAGGGTTAACAGTGTTGTTTTTGTTGTCGTCTTTTCTGCTGCCTACTTCAATGCCAGGTGCTCCATGCAGTTTCATTTCTTTGTTGAGACTTTTGAAGTAATTGATACAACTGAGCAGCTTGCCAGGCCATTTCAGAGGGCAGTTGAAAGTCAGCCATATTGCTGTGCATCTGGAGTCACATGTAGGCAAGGTCAGGTGATGATGGCAGATTTCCTTCCCTGAAGGGCATTAGTGAGCCAGTGAAGCAATGATTTACTTACACTTCTTTCAATCTACTCTACTGCATTCCCTGCTGACACTATAGCCCCCTTTACACTGGTGAGATAAAATGCAGACAGAACTATCACCTACCCTCGATTAATAAGCTAGCAATCACGTGTTATTTCAATGTATCTTTCTATTCTTATGCTTTTGTCTAGGCCTAATGTGGGATTCAAATGAATCCCAACACAAACTTTATTTTCTGTTTCAGCACTCTACAACCTTCTGGATTTAACATTGAATTGAATAACTTCAGACCATGAACACTGTGCTAGATTTTATTTCGACCACCTTCTTCACTTCACCCTCAAAATGTGTTGTTTTCTTGGTTTGCTATCAGCAGAGCTCACCTTTATTCTGCTCTTAACACCATCTACTAGTAACTGTTTTGGACCTATATCTCTCCTCTCTAATGACTCCCTTTTGTGTTTTGCTCTGATCTCTAATATCCCTCATGTTTAAACTTCTCCTTCTGCCCACTTGCTTCCCCAACTTTTTTCTACAGTATAAAACTTATCATTTTTCCATGACACATCAGTTCTGAGAAGATTCATAGACTGTTTCTCTCCCCACAGATGATGCTAGACCTGTTGAGTTTCTCCAGCACTTTGTTTCTAATCACACACACTGTTCCTTCAATTGTCAGTGGGTCACAATCCCTTCCTAACAGCACAAGGACTGTACCTGCACCATGAGATCTGCAGTGTTTCAAGAAGGCAGCTCACCACCATCTTCTTAAGGGCAATTAGAGATGGGAAACAAATGTTGGTTTGACCAGCAGTGTCCATATCATGTGAAAAAATGTTTTAATGCATTCATGTTAGGGGACATTTATTCAAAAGCAAAATGCCCTGGAAACACTTGTGAAGGAAAATAGAAATAGAGTTAATGTTTCAGGTCTGTTACCTTTCAAGCCAAGGGAGATAAACTGCTGAATGCTAGCAATCACTGAAATTATTCAGCGTTTTTAAAAAATATATGTTGATTCTCAGCAATATTGCTGTGCTGTCTCAAGTACACTGTATCTGGTAATAGTGAGTCATGTGGTTTTCATAGCATCTTCATAGAAACAGGGCAGGATATCATTTGGCCCATTGTGTCTGTGTGACCTCTTTTGCAAGCATTACAAATAGCCTCACCCACCTCCATCCTGCTGTTTTCTCCATTGCCTTGCACTTTATTCCTTTTCAAGTACAGCAATGCTTGAAACAAAGGATGAAACTTGCTCCATTCAGTGAGTGTACTATGCCTGATTGTGAGGCTTTTATTGAAGTGATAATTGATGTTAACTACAGTTCGAATAAAAACAAATTACAACCAACTACAGGTTTGTTTTAGTGCAGTGAAAAACCAAAAAAAATCATAAAACGTTCTACCTAAATAACAAGTTTTGACACATCCTGAGTATTAAACATAGGTGGTTCAAGTACGAGTATTTACTATTTGGAGGTCATGTTTGCACAAATTGTTATAAAATTTGTGCCCATAATTATAACATCAAGGGTATTGTTTCTGAGCCAAAGTTGTGTCTGTGCTGAATGCACATGATGGTGCAGTCCATTTCAGACACTATTTTGGTGAGACATCAGTGCAGGCGCTAGGTTTATACACCAGATGAATGCAGAGGAGATAGGAAGGGATGGTAGTCAGCATTTCATGCTACTAAGAAGCCAGCACTGCCATTTACAACTTCAGCATCTGAGCTATCATCCTCTGTTAAACAGGTGCAGCTATATCAGGGAGGAATCCCACACTAAAGGTTTTTTAAAGAGATTATCAGCCATTTTCATTTTAGTGCTCATTGAATTCCATTGGCTTCATTGAAATACTGAGATTTCTTCGCATGGCTAAAATTAGTGAAGTTAACAGGGAGTGGGCCATTTGCAGCCATGACCTTAGCTCAGGGACCACCTTGCATCCCATCACGAGTAGCAGCTTACTTTTGCATCTATTTGGGGACATGCTTTATCAACTATTATTGCCTTCCTTCTGTTACTGACTATCTTGAGGCTTCTTGGTTAGTATGTAGCAATGAAAACCATTAGAAAATATTCTGAATGAAATTTATCCGACAAACTACCTGATGTTACAAGCAAAATTCAACTGGTATGACTTGTGTGTACCCTTAGTGTCTATCCTGCTGTTCTCACATGGCTACCCCAGCAGCTGCAACATGGCTGACGGAATGACATTCATTGGAAGGAACTGCAGATAAGGGCTGCATGGTGGCTTAGTGGTTAGCACTGTTGCCTCACAGTGCCAGGGATCAGGGCTCAATCCCACCCTTCGGCGACTATCGGTGTAGAGTTTCCACGTTCTCCCTGTGTTTTCTTGGTTTTCCTTCAGGCGCTCCAGTTTCCTCCCACAGTCCAAAATTGTACAGTTTAGGTGGATTGGTCACAGGAAATGCAGGACTACAGGGGTGAGTCTGGGGGGGATGCTCTTTGGAGGGTTGATGTGGACTCAGTGGTTGTTATGTCCTGCTTCCAAGCTGCAGGGATTCTATAATCTCGCTGGCTAACTCTGGCCTGAAGTCTCCAGTTCAGGCTGCACCACCTCAGCAGCAGCACCCTAGGCTGGCTAGCCGACAAGAAATGGCAAAGGCATTAGCAGTGTAGTGGGGGGTGTGGTGATGGAAGGATAAATGTTGTTACCCTGAAAGAGGGCAGCATGTACAGGCTCCATGGATTTCTGTCGTTACCCTGGGGCAGTGTCTTAGTGTTCTGAATAAACTAACTGTGGGTAAATTCATGGACTACTGTGACGCTCTGCACCTCCACTTGAACACTGTTATCCAAAGCTAAGACCTGAATAACACCAACTGAGATTGCATCAGGCAATATGGAAGAACCTGTTTTGTCCTTCTGGGGCATTTTCTCTCTCTGTGCACATTCAGAATTGATATTACCTCCATGTGGTACAGGTTATCTTTATTAATTTCCAGCCTTGAATAAATATGACTCTTCCATTGCGGCATGTCACCGCTCACCATTTTATTTTAAATCCTGGACTGCAAACCATTATCATGTAAAGTCATCAGAACACATGAAGTTTGCACGCTACCTGAATTGCAGTGAACAGACAAAAGATAATCATTCCTTGAAGCATTCAGACATTTGGACATTGCTATTTCTGCTGTGATAGAGAATGAGATACAGCCAGCAAACACTTTACCATGAAGTTCTGAAGAAGAATAAGTAAAAAGTCAGATTATAAACAATCCATAACACCACTAGGCAAATCACACCCATTGTTTTCAGTCTTTCACTTTCAATACACTCTTGCCTTCTTCTGATAGAAGGGACAAGCATTGGGCTTCAGCAGCCAGTTTTCCATACTACGGAGGTTATCTAGTCCATAGTTTGAACCTCCACAATGGTCATTAGAATATTGCCATTCCTTCTATCCCCATTTCTGTAACAACTGATATGTCTTCTGCTCTGTTGTGACTCTCTGTATGTGCAGTTTCCTTATTTCCTCAAATCCTACGGCACATCTTGCTCTTGCATTGTGTCGTCATGTTTTTTGGTTTAGCTTGCTGATCATCCACACTAATAGTTACTGGCTCAGCAGTGGCTGAAGTGTGATGATGAAAATGCATGGTTTGGTATTGAAAGAGACTGTTCCTAGGCATGGGGAGAGTTAAGTGGTGAGTGGAACAGTTTGTGAAGTTTCTTGCTCACTTGCGAAGATTTGGCATTTGAAGCTGTATTCAGTGACCTTGATTACTCGTGTGAGATGATTGAACTTCTTTCTGCAGTACTTGCACATCAGTGTGGTTCGACTGCTTGCATTGACAGTGATGGCTCTGTGATCCCATTGTTTTCGCAGTGTCTGTCTGGGTTATTCCCTGGTTTCTGGACTTCCCTCTCCTGGTACCACTTATTTTGTTCTTTTGAGATATTTTCTCCATTTTATTGTGAGTAGTCAGACTTGATGTCATCTTTTTAAGTGGTACAGGTCAGCTTTAAGTATTCATAGCTTTAGACAAATATGACTCTTTTGTTACCACTCACCAAATTATTTTAAATCCTGAACTGCATGCCAGCATCATGTAAAAATATCAGACAACATGGGGTTTGCATGCCACATGAATTTCTATGAACAGACATCGAATAATCATGCCTCATCGTTCATAGGACCTTTTTTATGAAGTGGAATTCCAGCAGTAAATTTAATGTGCCCCTATTTAGAGCTCCAAACGTGTCTTTTAAAGTATCTGGCAGGTTTTTTTTTGGCAAGCTTTCACATATGATCTATAAAATGGCCTAGTTGGTTTAATATGGGAACTGCCTAAAGGGAACTCTCTTTCTGGGCCTTAGGGAGCTTCTTTCAAGTGAGAAACTGTGATTGTACTGCATAACTAAAATGTTCAATTCTGACAAAAGATAATTGGCCTGAAACATTGCGGTCAATCTTACTTTCTTTACTTGGAAAATCCAAAATGTGTCCATTTCCTTCTTTGGAAGAGTTCTTGGCATGAGACCTAGTGAGGTTTTTTTCTCACCCCATCTTACTGATCTCGCCTCATTAATGACCTATTGCACTCCCCCTCAACACCCCTGCACTCTTTCCCCCCCCCCCCCCCCCCCCCATGACACGCCTTGTGTCCAATTGTAGCCTCATCTCATCACACACCATTCCCAGGACAATTCACCACACAGTGGAATTCATTAGTGTCTTATGTACCCATTCCATTTTTAAACCAGTTTGTACCTGAGCAGGAGCTGTCAATCCACAGTTGTCCTGCATGGCTCCTGACATTTGTTTGGGGCATGATAGCCTGGAAGATTTCAGCACCCTGTTGTGTGGACAGCGACCCTGGAGGTCCTGTTGGTTAGGGTGTTGCTGATAAAGTTTGTCCTTTTCCCCCAGGATCAGCATTGGATGCTATGACATCTGACAATATCAGCCTGTTCTGAAGTGGCCATATTGGCTAAAACACTCAGTCAGTTGGATGATTGTCTTCACTCTGATAAGATAAGTGCCACCATCTTCTCCTTGATGCCTCACCCTCATTCTATCTCTGCTACTGCACCCATCTCCCACCAAGGATCCAACCACTCAATCACCCTCACTATTGACTGCAACATCTTCCCTGCTTACTTGCTGTCACTCACTCCAGTCTCCTTTATCTCTGACCCTGAATGACCCCTGGTAGTGCCGATGAAGCAACACAGGGATGTTGGTGTCCAGTATCCAAATGGACATCATGTGGAGCAAGTGGCAAGCTGAATTTGTCACATGTTTGCTCTGGTTTCCTTGCTAGTTTTCCTGACATTGAGCTTGTTTGATAAACTTGGTAAAATGAGAGTCTGAACATTAATGAGTCAAGATATAGAGTTAGCAAAGTGTTTTATGAGCAATGATGACCATCAACTGGCACCTCACTGTTGTCTGGCAAGAACTTTGTCATGCAACACATACAAGATGGAGCGAGATGGCTTAAACATCAAGATAGGCATTGCCTCAATTGTTACCCAATTCTACTATCCATCTCACCATGGCCATGTCACTGGGATCCCTCAAAAATTCTACCCATTAACTCTGCTACTGTCTCCATGGATGCTGCCTGGCTTAGTCACACTTTTTGTGCTCACAATTTAGATTGAGCAGCTAAATTGAATAGACACCTGCTTTGCTTCTCTATTTCATCACTATTCTATCTTGCCTTGCACTGTCATCTAAATTTCCTTCCTTTTCCTTTTACTCTTTGGGTGTTTCCAGGCAGACTAGTGTTTGTGGCCCTTCTTCCCTAGTTGCCTTGAACTAATTGGCTTTTTCTGGCATTTTAGGGGCTAGGTGAGTGCCCACTATATTGCTTTATATCAGGAGTCACATGGATGTCAGACCAGATAAGCAAGGCACATTTCCTTGTCTAAAATACGTGAGTGAACTATATGTCAGAAATGACACAACAGGCAACCCAGATCTGGTACCTTTTGAAGCTCCCAGCCTTTCACTAATGAGTTTAATCTCTTCACAGAGGCTACCTGTTTTTATCAGCATTTCAAACATTTCCACTTTTATTTCAAATTTCTCAAATATGCTGTATTCTACTTTTGTTTTTGTGGTTATTTACATCAACATTTACATCAGTGTTAAATGATTAGAGACCTCGTTATTTGGTTGTTTCTTTTATAGAATAATATTTTGATTCATACTATGGCTGTATCCATTCCATTTAGTGTGTTAAAAGAAGAACAACAATGAAAACTTTCAGGACAATTGAGTCCTGGTGGAGATTCCCAAAATTGCTCAAGTTGAAAACTTCGATACTAATTCAACTCTATAACTCAGATTATTCAACTCAGGCCAATACTATCCTATGAATGATTTACTTCTTTCTTTGTAGGCATTTTCTCAGGATTGATGATATCTTAGTTTTACTGCAGTTTGAGTCTAAGATGTGTAATGGCAAAAGCAAGAGAAGTGTGAAGGGCGGCATGGTGGCTCAGTGGTTAGCACTGCAGCCTCACAGTGCCAGGGACCAGAGTTCAATTCCACCCTCTGGTGACTGTCGGTGTGGGGTTTGCACGTTCTTCCCGTGTCTGCGTGGGTTTCCTTTGGGTGCTCCGGTTTCCTCTCGCAATCCAAAGATGTGCAGGCTAGGTGGATTGGCCATGCTAAATTGCCCATAGTGTACAGGGGTGTGTGGATTACAGGGGGATGGATCTGGGTGGGATGCTTCAAGGGGCGGTTTGGACTTGTTGGGCCGAATGTTCTGTTTCCACACTGTAGGTAATCTAATCTAATCACAAGCCCCACAACTCCAGAGGTCACATCTTAAATATAATTATTTTGCTTAATTCCCAATTTGGCCAATCATACATTTATTCCATAATATGCTTAAAATAAAGCAAAACATTAATCAGGTTTCCTTTTAAGCATAAAATTTTTCATTTTACCTTCAAACAAATCTTATTAAATGAAGATGCAAAACTGCCTCATATGGTCAGAGAGATAGTAGGAACTGCTGTTGCTGGAGAATCTGAAATAACATGGTATGAAGCTGGGTGAACACACATCTTCAGATTTCTGAAGAAGGGTCTCAACCCAAAATGTCAACTTTGCTGCTCCTCTGCTGCATCACCTGCAGTGTTCATCTAGCTTCACACTGTTATCTCATACGATTAGGTTGTAATACGAACATTTAAATCTTCACACCTCTAAACAATTAAAAAAGAAGAATCAAAATGAAACTAAAATGAATTTTAGCTGCAAAGATTCACTTTGTGGGGGAGAAAAAGGCACTTTACTGAGTAAATCTTAGTTCTTCCAAAGAAAATGTCATAAGGTATCTAATATTCAGATATCTGTGTCTGTGCAGATAGTTTGTATGCTACATGACACCTATCTCTGGGATCTTGGCTGATGTAACTTCCTCATGAAATATATTATCAAGAAATCTTTGTGTGCCTTCAAGAGGACTATCATTTTTCACACAAGGGTGCAAGTGAGATAAGAGATGTGAGCAGTCTGTTCTATAACTGTTCTTTGGCTCCAACCAAATGAAAAACAATCTGTTCAAACATTGTTGAAACTGAACACCTATAAAACTCAATCATAAAGGCAACCAAATGTTTTCCCTGAAATGAGTTTTAGCAACCAACACCAATAATTATCTGGCACCAGGATAATAAAATGTGAGGCTGGATGAACACAGCAGGCCAAGCAGCATCTCAGGAGCACAAAAGCTGGTGTTTCGGGCCTAGACCCTTCATCAGAGAGGGGGATGGGGTGAGGGTTCTGGAATAAATAGGGAGAGAGGGGGAGGCGGACGGAAGATGGAGAGAAAAGAAAATAGGTGGAGAGAGTATAGGTGGGGAGGTAGGGAGGGGATAGGTCAGCCCAGGGAAGACGGACAGGTCAAGGAGGTGGGATGAGGTTAGTAGGTAGATGGGGGTGCGGCTTGGGGTGGGAGGAAGGGATGGGTGGGAGGAAGAACAGGTTAGGGAGGCAGAGACAGGTTGGACTGGTTTTGGGATGCAGTGGGTGGAGGGGAAGAGCTGGGCTGGTTGTGTGGTGCAGTGGGGGGAGGGGACGAACTGGGCTGGTTTAGGGATGCAGTTGGGGAAGGGGAGATTTTGAAACTGGTGAAGTCCACATTGATACCATTAGGCTGCAGGGTTCCCAGGCGGAATATGAGTTGCTGTTCCTGCAACCTTCGGGTGGCATCATTGTGGCATTGCAGGAGGCCCATGATGGACATGTCATCTAAAGAATGTGAGGGGGAGTGGAAATGGTTTGCGACTGGGAGGTGCAGTCTGGAATTCTCCAGCATCTGCAGTTCCCATTATCTCTGACATTATCTGGAACCATCTGGGTTCCATAAAATTTTTTTTTAAGAAATTTTCTAATCTTTCCATTCAAGTACCCCCTTTTTGCTAAAAAATTGTATTAGTCTTAATCATTTTGGGGGATTGAGTTTGAAAGACTAAATATGAAGCCATCAAAACAGATGGATGCTGCATCCAATGTGTGATTGGCAAACTCTCCCATATGCAAGGTGGTTAGTCCTTGGAGAGTTAGATGAACGTCCAATGTCTGGATGTTCCCACTGCATGTTCCTGAAGAAACTGTTCAGTGTCTTTTGTGTCTTCCCTGGATTTTATTTAAAATGATCTGTTATAACCCATGGATTTCCTTGTGTTGGTAAGGATGTTTGATCTCTTGAGTGATATCTTGTATCTCAAAAGCATTCTTAATATCCTTTTCAAAGTTCTCTGCCATGACTGAGATCTGAGGATAGCAGTTGCTTTTCACTGTAAAGTCAAGTACATGAGCAGCATGCCCTGATAAATGGATCTGTGACCAAATGACTAGCCCTTCTGAGTACGTTAGTTTTGGGAAGAATGCTCCTCTTGGACTAGCCTTTTGATCACTTCTCTGCTCTGAAGTTCCACATAATTGACAAATTTACTTCTGGTTTCAGAAGTCACTCCATTCGTGGAGGACCACGCAACTAAAATGTGACTATTGCTTCTAGCCATGTGATTTGGAGGATCTTGTAAAAGCACTGTAGCTGATACTTCTCCAAATGCTTTGAGATGACTGCTGCAAGTTGTCTAAGTTTCCAAAGTATGTTGGAGTACATAATGATTAACCTAATGCCTGGGTAGTGTCAAAACCATTGAGCGAAGTAAAACATTTAATCATTTTCCTCCATTGCTTTCCTGTCTTGTTGAAATCCTTTTTTAACTGATGTTTACTCGTGCCTCGTTGAAAAGAATGAATTCGGCATAACAAAGTGTAGAACTGGATGAACGTAGCAGGCCAAGCAGCATCATAGGAGCAGGAAAGCTGACGTTTTGGCATAAATTTACTTTTTTTTTATTGTAGGTTTGGGGAGAGAGAGAGACAGACGATTTATGAATATTTATTGGAAAGTTGTTATCTTGTATTGTGCCTACTAACTCTGCAATCATTCAACCTTATTGCATGCTAACTAACTAATTCTGGTTTCCTACTCTTCATAAATCTAATATAGCCTCTTCCCTTGTCAGTTCTGGAAAACTGTCATGAGTAGACGTTATAAATTTATATATTTTATAACTTCAGCTACTTACTCCAGTCTAGGATAGAAATTATACACAACGTTCCCACAATTTTCCAATATGCTTTATGTATTTAATACACAAACCAAAATGGTGATGCCACAACAAAACAGACTGGGGGATAAAGTGTTACCTGCACAAGTAAATCTACAGAGATCCAGGGTGTGAACAATATTTACACAAACACCCACCTTCTGGTTACTGTGATGAGCTTTTGAAAGATTCAGGCATCATTGAAACACCTGTCCTGGCCACTGGGTAAATATAAATGGTGCTGTCAGAACGTAAGAACTGAGCAAATGTATTAAAACAGGTATGTTCCATGTCCAATCTTGTAGGTGCTTTTACCTTGAGCTTGGTTTCAGATGTTCAAGGCACTATTTTGCTAGTATAGAATGGTGTAGGATTCATCTGTGGTAAGCATAATTATGCCACCTCCTTAATCTCAGTATGAAAGACAACCGATCTTATCACATTCGCATTTATAGGCAGTTTCTGGTTAGAAAGTGGGAGTGACTGGGACATGAGTTTACCACAAATGAATATAATCCAGAGAACTGAAAGCCCTCCAAATACATTTACCCCTCTCTCTTTAGTGCTTTACCATTGTTCTTACAATGTTCCTCCTACACCAAATGTTTGGACGTCTGACCAGATATCTTCTCACATACCTTTGGTACCAAAATTGTTTTATAATGCTTCTTGAGATGGTTTGCTCCACAGAACATGCTACGTAGTTGCAAATCGTTGTTGCTGAATGAACAATTCAATGGTCTGCTTGTCCAGAATTGGGTTGATGATAAATGATAAACTAAGACAGGGATGTGATTGTGTTGTTTTCAGGTTGTTACAAGTTAACCATCTTCAATACTTTGTAAGGCTCTAGGTGACCTGATTTTTTTTTTGCCAATCATTTCATTTTAAAATGAATGTTTTGAAAGTTGTGACGTGCAACATGCCAACAGCATTCCAGTTAAAATATATGATAAATAGAGTATGAAATATCCAAGACATTTTTTGAGTAGCTTCCAGTTGTCCCTTTAAGAATCTTTTTGATTAATTTTGCACAGTAGAAAAGTTTGGAACATATACAGCATTCCACTGACAGTTGCAGACCCAATCCAACTGCTGATTTTCAGATGTAAACAATTGCTATAATTAATAAAATGATTTGGCACAGTTTCTATCAACTCTATAAAAGCAGTATTTTTTTTAAATTAAGCCCCTTGTCTTTGCTGCATCAGAAGTTTCAATGAATATAATTTGTCATTCACATTTATTTTTGGTAAACTTTACACTTTAAACTTTTCTAATCTTGTTCTCTTTCCTGTAAAATATTAGCCCTATCACAGAAATTAATGTTCCCTTCACGGTTATCCTGTATAGCCAGCGAAGAATGATTCCAATGGTGTAACATTAAACAAAGCTTTTTATGTTTGTGGCTTGGAGAGAGAAGGTTTGCTTAATAATTATGAATATTTTGCTTGGAACCTTTTTTGTTGGTTGCAGAATGTGATAAACAAGGAGATCTGCTTTTTGATGTAAGAATGTTGTGCGTAAATTAGAATAGTAGATACAGTCTCCCATACATAAACCTAATAAGTTTAAAAAACACTTGAAACATTTAAGATCTCCTAACAACAGAGAACCTGCATCAAAGATGCGATTAAGTTTGAATTTTTAGAGTCAGGATACAGATCTACCATGCCAATCAAGGACCATGTCCCTGAAAACACTACACTAACCAAAACCATGTCTTTCGAAATTGGCCCCCTCATGGAATGTAGCCTATATGAGTTACTCAGAACTTCAAATAAGCAAGAATACTTATACTAATAAATGTACAGAAATTTAATACAAAATACCAATATAAACATGAAAATATTTTTAAAAGAATTGTTTTAATGTTTTGTGCTGCATATATGAGATTATTTGTTTACCTGGAGGTGCAAAGCGATGGATTTTCATCTGACATATCTGCAGATCAGGAAGTTAAAGGCTAAGGATCCTCAAATTACTTTTCCACTGCTTTGGAGGTGGAGTGTTTAGCAATGTCGAACCTTAACTGAAACAGGCAGTGGCTAAAGTGAGCTGAATGAACAAGAATGTGTTTATCCCTCCATGCTGCTGAGACTCAGGCAAGAACAACACTGTTGCATTCTGTGGGGAAATCAAGGACAAGTTTTAGGGTAATGAGTAGTAGATTTAAAACAAAGATGAGGAGGAATGACTTCTCTGGAAGTGTTGTGGATCTGTGGAATTCGCGACCTTGGAATGTAGTGGATGTTGGAAACCAAACAAACCTAAGGAGATAGATTTTTAATTAGTAATGGGTTGAAGGGTGAAGAAGGTGTAACAGGAAACTGGAGTTGAGGCTGAGATGAGATTAGCCATGATGATATTAAATGGCGGAGCAGTCTTCAGAGGCTGAATTGCCTACTCCTGTTCCCAATTAGATTTATTTTAACAAATTAGACACGAGTTATTGGAATGATGGATTGTAAATTTAAAAACTAATTGTGACGAAACTGTGCTGATTAAAACTGTTAATTGAGGACTGCCTATAATTAATTTTTAATTCCAATCTGCTTTAAATAATGGTGTAACAAATTCAGTCGAAGTCATGGTTCTGCCAATCAGCTTAACAAAGACTTCCTTTGTTCAATTTTCCAGCTGCAAGTCTTCTTGAGTCCACTAAACTCTTTATTATAGAGGACTTTTAGCTCTTTATTACAGACCTGAGAAAATCTTGCCTCAATGTCCTGAGCATTAACCATGGAGAAGCATATTGAATCGCACTGATGTGGCATTATTAGAACTCAGATGAGGCCTCACCAGCTACTCTGAAAGGGATTGTTAATTTGGAAACAGATTATAAACAGATACCCATACTGGCCATCAGGATTGGCTGAAACTGACACAAAAACTTAAATTAAGATTCCTAGTTTTGTTTTTCAGAGTTGATAATGGTAATGCCTGTGGGGGTAGGCTCAGTGTAAGGTTCAAGGGAGCACAAGATCTGAATTTGAAAAGAATTCTTTTTCAAAGAATTGGCACATGCATTGTGGATCAAATGGCCTCTTTCTGAGCTGTACAATTTTTCTATGGCTTAGATTTTGACTAGATTCAACAAAACTTTTAAAAATAGTTCCCTCACACGTTGAATTTTGGTCAGGGGAGGGAAGTCGGGCTAGATTAGAGGTTGGTGATGTGAGAGGAGGCGGGTGGGGCAGAGTAATTGAGATGGAAAGACTTGGTGATAGAGCACTGTGTCCACGTTTAAAAGTGAAAAATAAAATATGAAACGTCCCTCTTCACTCCTCATATTCCATAAACACTCTTACTCCCCATGTGCCATTCATGCTGATCCATGCTGTTCACACTACCCATTGAAGCCTCAATGGCCCCTTATTTTCTCCATGCTGTGGTGCACCTTTCCGTCCGTATCACTCTGGGCCTTCATCCCTCAATGCCAACCTTTGCCTCTCTACCGAAAGCTATGGCTTTTTAATGCCCTAGTGCCAACCTAGTGTCAACTTCAGTCAAACAACCTACTGCCCTTTGCCCTTAAATCTCCCATGCCAACTCAGCCCATGTTCACCATTACTTGGCCTCACAGTGCATGTTAAGGAGCAAGAAAACAAAGTTATATTGGGTAAAGCCTATTATTTTATAGGATTCACTCTATTGAATGAAAAGGATCTATTCACTTTAACATATTTTGTATATTTATGATCCATTGATTACAAAAAGCCTATTAACAATAAAAATTTCCATCAAGTGCACAATCCCTTTTGTCAACCAGCATTGGAGTTTAGCAGTCCTCAGTCAAAGAGCCCGTAACCAATTGTAACATTCAAACTGTGAAATGTCAGGTATCCTATTATGATAGTGGGCTGTAATGAAATCATTCATGCAGCAGTAATCCAGCTACCACGACTCTCAGGCTTAAGTCAACAAACAGATTGAAATAGTAAACAATCATGTTTTAATCCTTTGAATTTACATTTAAAGAACAGAATGTCTAAATGGCCTACAGCTTGTCAGCTCCTTTTCATAAGGTCCATTTAACAGGTCCCCTTTTACACTTTTGACAAGTACCTTTTGAAAGATTCCTTTGACAAGTCATAGAATCATAAAATCTTTACAGTGTGGAAACAGGACATTAGGCCCATTGAGCCCACAATGACCTTCTGTGGAGCATCCCTCCCAGACCAACATTATTGCTGTAACCTTGCTTGCGGTGGTTTTGGTCATTGATTTTTGACAGGGCTCTTCACCAAGCTCTGACTTCATCTTGAGTTCTAATCTGCCCACATTGGGTTTCACATTCCAACGCCAGCAAATTCCCACATCAGCGGAGGAAGCTGATGATTTAAACAACCAGCTACATTTATAAAATGCCCACTTGAGCAAATCTTGATCCTACCACATTCCTAAGCCCACAAAAATGTTAGTTTGTGTGAGTAGAAGTAGAACTTACAATTTTATGGATGTGTCCATTTTTGCCACGATGTACTTACAATAACATGATGAACATACAGACAGCCTCTGTGTAAAAAGGATTGGCTCAGTGGTTAGTATTGCTGTGTCACAATACCAGGGAATCATGTTTGATCCAACCTTGGGATTGGCCATGCTAATTTCCCCCATACATAGCTAGAATTGCAGATACTGAAGAGTCAACACAGTGCGGAGCTGGAACTCAGCGGGTCAGGCAGCATCAGAGGAGCAGGAAAATCATTGTTTTGGTTTGGGACCCTTCATCATAGTTGGGGAGGGGGATGGGAGCTGGAAGATGGATGGGACTGGGGAAAGGTAGGTGGGATGATGACAGGTGGATACAGGTAGGGAGTAGTGGAGATTGGTCAGTGGGAAGGGAGGGGCAGATAGGTGGGGAAGAAGATGGACAAGTTGTGCCAGGTCAAGGAGGTGGGGATGAGAGGAAGGGTTGAATGTGGAATGAGGCCAGTGGTGGAGAGATTTTAAAATTGGTGAATTCAGTATATGGAGCACAGATGCTTCACGAATCAGTCACCGAGTCTGCACTTGATCTCACCGATGCCAAGGAAGTCACATTGGGAGCAATGACACAGTAGATCAGGTTGGAGGATGAACAGGTGAACCTCTGTTGGATGTGGAAAATTTGTTTTAGCCCTTGGATGGAGGTGAACGTGTAGTGTAGGGGTAGGTGTAGTATCTCCTGCGGTTGCAGGGAAAGGTGCCGAGTCTGATGGGGACTGTGGAGCAGACATGAAAGTTGTGAAGACAGCAGTCCCTACAAAAGACAGATAGGGTTCGGAAGGGAAATGTCTCTGGTGGGGTCGTATTGTAGGTGGTGTAAGTTGCAGAGGATGATATGCTGGATACGGAGGTTGGGGGTGGTGTGTGAGGAATGGGGTCTCTGTCATTATTTTTGTTGGTCAGAGGCCGTTTGAAAGCAGAAATGCGGGAAATGCAAGAGATGCATTTGAAGGCATTTTTTATCACTGAAGGAGGGAAGTTGCGGCCTTTGAAATAGGAAGATGTCTGGGATGTCCGAAAATGGAACACTCCACCTTGGGAGCAGGTGTGGTGGAGACAGAGAAATTAGGAATAAGCGGTCACAATCTTGCAGGAAGGTGGGTGAGAGGAGGTGTAGTCAAGGTAACTCGGAGAGTTAGTAGGTTTGAAATAGATGTCAGTGCTGAGGTGTTACCAGAGACGGAGACAGACAGGTCCAGGAAGGGGAGGGAGGTAGCAGAGATGGTCCAAGTGAATTTGAAATTGGGGTGAAAGGTGTTAGTGAAGTCGCCGAACTGTTCAAGTTCCTCATGGGAGGACGAGGTGATGTTGATACAGTCATTGAAGTAGCGGAAGAAGAGGTGGGGGATGGTGCCAGTTTACCAGTGGTAAAGGGATTGCTCCATGTATCTTGCAAAGGGGCAGGCATAGCTTGGGCCCATTCAGGAGCTAAGTCCACCCTCTGAGTCTGTAGGAATTCAGAGGAATAAAAGGAAAAGCTATTGAAGGTAAGGACAAGTTCTGTTAAGACGATGAGTGTGTTGACTGAGGGGGAACTGATTGGGCCTGTGGGAGACGAAGAAGCGGAGAGCTTTTAGGTCATCTTCATGGGGATACGAGTGTACAGGGATAAGATGCCCATGGTGAGGATGAGGTTTTGTGGACAGGGAATTGGACATCTTGGAAAATATGGAGGGCATGTGTGGTGTCCCAAATGTAGGTGGGGAGTTCCTGGGCCCGGTTGGGGTCGGGGGGGGAGGCAGAGTCAAGGCAAGCAGAGATAAGTTCAGTGGAGTAGACAGAGACAATGGGTCTGCCGAGGCAGTCAGGTTTGTGGATTTTAGGAAGGAGTTAGAAACTGATGGTATGGGGGTGTGGAACAATAGGGTTGGAGTCTGTGGGTGGGAGGTCTCCTCAACTGATGAGATTTTTGATGGTCTGGGAGATGATGGCTTGCTGATCAGGGTTGGGTTCATAATTGAGGGATCAGTAGGAGGGGGTGTCAGAGTTGGTGCCTGGCCTCAGCGATGCAGAGGTCAGTATGCCAATTCACAACTGTGCCCTTCCTCACCCACGAGTTTGGTGAGGCTGGGGTGTGAGTGGAGGGAGCAGAGGTCTGCACATTCTGTTGGGGAGAGGTTGGAGTGAGTGAGATGGGTGGAGGGAGTGAGGCGATCGATGTTGCAACGGCAGTTGGAGATGAAGAGGTCAAGAGAGGGCAGAAGGCCATAGGGTGGTGTTCAGAAGGATGAGGTTTGTTGGAGATGGGAGGAGGGGTCTGTAGAGGGTGGGTTAGACTCGTGGTTAAAGAAATAGGCGCAAACGTGGAAGTAACGGAGAAAGAATTGAATGTCCAGACATGAACGGTATTCATTTATATGTGGGCAAAGGGGAATGAAGGTGATCAAAGGACTGACTGTTTGTCCTCAGTGAGGTCTGGAGTGGGGAGGGGTGGTGAATACTTGGCAGGGCTTTGGGCTGGTATTGGGTGTAGAGCTGGGAGTGGGGATGGAGTATGTCTCGGGCGTGAGTGTGTCTATGGGAATAGTGACATAGGTGGCAGCAGAAGTGACATAGTCAATGACGTCAGCAGGAGTGACCAGGGTGACCATGTGGTCAATGGCGCCAGGCAAATTAAGAATGAACTTGCAGATAGGGTTAGGGTCTAGTGCAATGGAGGAGGTCTGTGTTTTGGAGGTAAGCATGAGCATGTTTCATGCACAGTCCTTGATGTCTGATAGGGCAGAGTGAACGTTGTATGGAGCCCATGGGATATGAGCCGGCTGAGCAAACAGGTACTGAGAAAGGAGATGTCGCTGTGGTAATGGGTTTGTCTCTGTATGTGGTTGAAGAGCTTCAGGGTAGAGGAGATCACCAGTAGGTTGCAGTGGGAGAGAGGTCCACTGAGATCTTTCTGCAGGGAAGCGGACAATTTCTTCAAGGTGGGTATCTTTGGAACAGGCTTCCCAGTGGGCTTTTAAGTCAGTCAGAGATAGTAAGAACTGCAATTGCAAGAGTCAGAGACAACACAGTGTAGAGCTGGAGGAACACAGCAGGCCAGGCAGCATCAGAGGATTTCCACAAAGATGTCCAAAGATGGACAGGCTAGTTTTGTTAACCATAGTAAATTCAGGATAATGGGGCTAGGATCGAGGGCTGGGTCTGAATGGGATGCACTTCAGAGGGTCAGTGCAGCCTTGATAGGCTGAATGGTCACTTTCTGCACTGTAGGGATTCTATGATTCACCAAGCATGTGAATTAGAAGCAGGAGTGGACCACTTAGTCCATCAAGTCATTTCCACCTTTCAATAAGTCATGGCTGATTTGATTACTCCACATATTAGGGAAAGCTAAAAAAAAAATTCATCTCCCTGCATATCAGGAATCCATCTGCCTTAAAACATTCAAGTACTCTGCTTCCAGTCCTTTTGAGGAAGTCAGCATGTCTGTCAGAATATCCAGGCCTGTGATTCAATGCCAGAGTGGAGGTCTTTAGTCAAGAGGTTGGCTTGGGTCCAAACCCAGGTGCCTCAAATGTAAGGGAAATCTTCAAGATAATTGCATAAGCTTTCTCAGTGATCCTTTCCTTCCATGTCTACTTTTGCTTTATTCAGTCCATTCTTGAGATATGAGGCGTGTTAGTAAGTTCGATTTATTTTATTGCCCACCTCTATTTGTCTTTGAATCACTCTAATCCAGATGGTATGGATTAAGAGAGAGTGTGGTTATTAGTGTTATTATTAACAACAGCAGATAAGAGTTGCCGGATTTTGACTGTAAACTGTTTTGCGGACAAATTGGATGTGTGGCATAGAAGGGAAATGCAGGTGATGCTGTTTCCTAGGCTTGCAGCAATTGCCATTCCAAGTGGTAAAAACTGCAGATATGAAAGGTGTTGCCAAAAGAGCCCTGGCATTTTGCTGCTGCTCATCTTCTCGATGGTACACATTGCTGCCAGTGTTGCCCAATACTGGGCAGGTGCAATTTTTAATATGATGGATAGGGTGCTTGTCGAAAGGACTTAGATGGTATTGGTATTCTTGAACTGCACTCATCCAGGCAAAGTTGACAATATTCCAATGTATTTGCATTACAAATGCTGCATAAATTCCGGGAGGCAAAAGATAAGTTGTTTGCCATAGAATTTCTAGATTCTGTTTTTGCACTTGTTGACGTTGTATTTGTTGATATGGTGCAGCCAGGTCTCTGAGTCAATTAATATGTTGACAGTTGCGCATTCTGCAAAAGTAATGTCTTTGGCTGTAATTCTCTGCTTTCCAGCTAAGTGTGTGGTTGACCATGATCAGTGACAACTGGCTCCTCCACACTCGGCAACCTGGCTGCATTGCAAGACCATCAGCTGGATAAGGGCTGACCACCAAGCTTCTCCGCCTGCCATAGGCCACTACGGTGGAGCTCTCCCTCATTAGAAGCTGATGGCCAATCAGAAGCCACCATTGTGAGTTCTCAAGGCCATTCAGTCAAACCTTAAACTTCAGTGGATCCAAAGGCAGGAGGTTCATAGTTTGATTTTGCTTTTCATAGGGTGCTGGTTCACAGAGAGGGGCCCTCTTGATTCTATCTGTGCATCTGACTGCTGTCAGATCGGGGAAACTGTAGACTGTCTGTCTGTCTGTCTTTCTTTCAATTGGCTGGGGATTCAGCCTGGATTCCAGCTGGAAAATCAGGAGTGTGGCAAGATAAGGCCCTTTAAATGGTTAACCGCAACAACTTTAAGAGCCTGCATTGTTTGTTTGTTGAGAGAGCCCCCAGTAGTCCTAAAGTGGTGAGAATAGGCACAAATATATCTGTTTGGAGCCAGCTCGCACAGTTTTTTTCTGCTCAACATCATCTCTGATGTCCTGCTCATCTCCAGTGAGGGAAAGGTTATGCATAGAATTCAAGGAAAAATGCTTGGATTCTCTGTTCCCAGAGACTGTCAATGCCTGGCACTTGTGTGGTTCGAGTGTTACATACCATTTCAAGCCCAAATGTTACCCCATTTTTTATTTCAATATGTGGGCATGGATTCTTGCAGTATCTAAGGAGTTAAAAATGGTACTGAATACAGTATAATTGTGAGCAAACATCTCCCATTTGTCATCATATGTTGTTCCTTGCTCTACATGTTGTAAGAGGAAAGAGTTTTTTTTTAAAAATCATCAATTTTTAATTGCTTTCTGAAAATCACAAAGGATTCTTCTTAAGGTGCCTAATTCCTTGACTTTTTGATCATAAGATTCCACAGTTTGCCTGTATATAAAAAAAACGTATTTCAAGTCATTTGATGAAAGATTTAATTAAATAGATTGCAAACCCACTCTTTCATTTTGATGCTGTCTTCATCAATGTTGTTTAACATCTCTAAGGCTTATATTTCACCCATTAAAGGATCATTTAAAGCCTTATTCCCAATCAGTTAAGTGTTTACTTTCTGTGCTGGTCAAAAGTCATGGATGTATTTTCTAAATGTTACAACTAAAGATGAAAAAAGCCTAATTGCAATGTATTCTTTACACCCATCTGTAATGGATTTGTAGAAATAAATGTAACATTTGTGGTGAAACTAAAATGTGTAAATGACAAGTATTCAAAACTGGTAATTTATAACAAAACGTGGCCTTCCACATGATAATGTATCGAATCCACATAGAAGCAGCAAGACGTTGCAACACTTGTAGCAATTACCTGACAATGGGGTGTAGAATCTATAATAATTATTACATAAAATGAACATAACTCCAATAATAGTTTGTTGCGTCCCTCCAAGGGTGGGTTTATGTTGATAATTGTAATGAATCTTTAAATGAAACAGGCATAATTTACTTAAGGAGGGAGTTAATTTAAAATCTTTCCACCATCCCCCAGGCACAGATAAATCAGCGTTTTGAAGGAGCACTCTCCATCTGCAACAACAACTATTCTCAAGAAGCTTTATTGCCCAGGACAAAGCAACTGACTTGATTGGCATCCTATCCACAACCTTCAACATCTACTGCCTTCACCACCAAGGCACACTTGGGTGGTGTGTGTACCATCTACAAGATCAATGAGAGTAACTCAACAAGACGGCACCTTTCAAATTTGTAGATGCCTACCATCTAGGAAGGCAAGAGCAGTAGAAGTATACAAACTTAACACAACATGCTTCCCCCTCCAAGCCACCCTGCATCCTGGCTTGGAACTATATCAGTAAACCTTCATCTATCTCTGGAACTCTTTCCCTAACAGCCTTGCGAAAATGAAGGACTGGTATGGCAGGTTATGTGAACTATTAAAAGCAAGAAGGTAGCTAGGCAAAGGGTTGACTTACTCAAGGAAAAAGAAGGGAATCTATGTGTGGAGCCAGAAGAGGTATTTGAGGCCTTAAACAAATACTTTGTGTCAGTATTCACCAAACTGAAGAAAATGGTAGAGGATGATGTCAGGGAAGGAAGTGTTGAGTTTCTAAGCTAAGTTGCTATTAGAAAGAGGTGTTGTGTGCCTGAGAAGGTATTAAGACAGATATGTCCCCTGGTCCTGATGAAGTCTATCCTAGACTATTGAGGGAAGCAAGAGAACAAATTGCTGGGGAATTGACAGATGTCATTGTATCCTCATTGGCCACAAGTGAAGTCCCAGAGGACTGGAGAATAACGAATGTTGCCTCATTGTTTTAAAAGGGTAGCAGGGATAATCCTGAAAATTACAGGTCTGAGTGTCCCAAGTTTGTGGTAGGGAAATTATTGGCAAATATTCTCAGGAACATGATCTATAGACATTTAGAAATAAATGAACTTATTCGCTATAGACAATATGGTTTGGTGCAGGGGAGGTTGTGAGTCATTTAATTTTCACAAGTGGATTTGAATGTCACTCTGGTCGCAATTTTTTTACTGTTAGGGGCAGCACAGTGTCTCAGTGGTTAGCACTGCAGCCTCACAGCACCAGGCCCTTGGGTTCAATTTCAGCCTCGGGCGACTGTCTGTTTGGAGTTTGCACATTCTTCACGTGCCTGTGTGGGCTTCCTTTGGGTGCTTTGGTTTCCTCCCACAGCCCAAAGATGTGCAGGTTGGATGGATTGGCAATGCTAAATTGCTCACAGTGTTAAGGGAAGTGTAGATTAGATGTGTTATAGGGGATGGGTCCAGATGGGATGCTCTCAGGGTTGGTGTGGACTTGTTGGGCCAAAGGGCCTGTTTCTGCACTGTAGGGACTCTATGAACATTTTCTGAAGAAGGATCTTTATTCGAAACATCAGGTTTCCTGCTCCTCTGCCGGGCCTGCTGTGTTCCTCCAGCTCCACACGATGTTATCGCTTACTTTATCGAATTTTTGAGGAGGTGATGAAGATGATTGATGAGGGAAAAGCCATAGATGTTGTTTACATGGGCTTCAGTAAAGCCTCATAGCAGACTGATACAAACTGTATGGTATCACGGTTGAGTTGGAAAGCTGGATACAGAACTGGCTTAGTCATAAGAACAAGAGGACAAGCAGAGGAAGGATGCTTTTCAGAATAAAAGGCTGTGCCCAGTGGTGTTCCACAGGGATCAGTGTTGGACCCCTTTCTCTTTGTGATCTACGTAAACGATTTGGAGGAAAACAAAGCCAGTTTAATTAGTCAGTTTGCAGATGACTCAAAGACAGTGGAATTGTAGATAGTGAGGAGGATTGTCAAAGGATACAGCAGGATATAGATCAGTTGGGGGCATGAGCAGAAAAATGGCAAATGGAGTTTAATCCAGACAAATGTAAAGTGATGCATTTTAGAAGGTCAAGTACAGGTGAAAATTATATAGTAAATTATGGAACCCTTAGGATTATTGGCACGCAGAGGAATCTGGGTATGCAAGCCCACAAATCACTGAAGGTGGCAGTGCAGGTAGATAAGGTAGTGAAAAAAAGGCTATAGCATGCTTGCCTTCATTGGAAGGGACATTGTGTATAATGATAGACAAGTTATGCTGCAGCTTTATAAAACTTGCCTTAGACCACACTTGGAATATTGTGTACAGTTCTGATCATCACACTACCAGAAGGATATGGATGCTTTGGATGGGATACAGAAAAGGTTTACCAGGATGTTGCCTGGTATAGGGTCTTTTGCTTTCAAGAAAAAAATGGCTAGACTGGTTTAGTTTTCAATGGAATGCAGGAGGTTCAAGGGTGACCCTATAGAAGTTTATAAGAGTGTGAATGGCACAGATAGTGTGGAAAGTATGAGGCTTTTCCCCAGGTTGGAGGGACCAATTACTATGGGACACTGGCTCAAGTTGTGAAGAGGGGAAGCTTAAGAAAGATGTGCAAGGCAAGTTTTTCACACGAAGACTGCTGAGTGCCTGGAACGCGTTGCGAGGGGGAAGAGGTGTGGAACCAGACACAATAGCAGCATTCAGAAAGCACCTGGACAAATACGTGAATAGAAAGGCAATAGAGGGATACAGATTCTAAGTTGTAGTATGGAAAGGCAAAATTTGTCAACAAAGGCTGGTGAATTACTAACAGTTACTGTCTCTTATTCTGCTAAGTTTTCCCATTTGATTTAAGTTATTCCAACTCTTCCTTTTTATTTATATTTTAACTACAGTGGATGAATAAAGTGTGTTTTACTTTAAATCCAGTTGTTTGACAATTGAATTGCATCTGCACTGCAATAAAAAAAGAAAAAGTTAGTCTGTACACTATCTTCTGCATATTTTGAAGGGGTTTGGTCTGCTCCATAACAAATATATAGATAACTTGAAATATGACATTGGTCAATGTAGGATGACTGTGAGATACAGGCAACAAACTCTGGTTCCCAAAGTTCTCTACTACTGGTGCTTCTTTCATGTCATGTGGGTCTTTTAAACCAACCATTGATAGAGATTGATCAGTGTGATCAGTCAAAAACTCTGTTAACATTGTATCATCCAGCTACCAGTCAGTTAGAAGGAAAATCAGATGGTCCAGAGTTCCCTAGAATTTTGACAATCCTGGTAGGTCTGCTCTACAAGACATGGCAATTATTTTTATAGAACTACATCAGTTTAAGTATCAGTTCTGTATGCCCACATGGGTGAAAGCTGATATGTCTGTACATCATCTCAGTCCTTCTTTCATGCCATTACACCCTGGGAAATAGTGAGGTGTGAACAGCAGAAACAGGGAGATACACACTGCTTTGCTGATGCATTGTAAACTGCAATAGCCCATATTTCATCCAATTTTATAAATTATGTATTCTATCTGATGCATTTTCTGCCGTAGAGACATAGTGTCTTGGATTTATATAGAGCCTTTCATGACCTTCCGTCATCCCAAACTGCTTTACGACACCTCTGTTGTGATAACATGTGAATTTACAAAGCCTAATTACTCTTGTGATGTATCAAATACAACAGCCAACTTCATACAGGCCCCAAAGACAATACCTTCATAAATGACCAGATCATCTGTTTGATTGCATGATGTGTGAATGATAGATATTGAAATGAAGACACCAGTGAAAATTATCCAGCTCTTCATAAAAGTAGTTCTGTGAGGTATTTTACATTCCCAATAGAAGCAACTGTATTCTTTGCTTTGGATCCGCTTTGTGAACTTGGCATATCTGACAGTGCAGTATGCCCTGCAATACTACACTGATGTGCCTGGATTTTTGGTCAAAACTTGAATCTTTTTGAAAGGTGGAAGTGTGGCTAACTGATCCATGGCTGATAGCTTATAATATCAGTGATTGAGCCATCAACAATTGCAAGTTGAAACTAGTAGCGAATATAAATATAATATAGCTAAAATATTACATATGGGTCATTGGGTTGTAACTCATGGGTGGAAATAACTCTTGTTTGTTGACATAAGTGTTGGTTGAATAGGGATTAATTGGCAGTTAGAGTTACAATCCAAACTTATAAAATATAAATTCTCACATTATAGTTTGCCTCTTAGGATTAAACCGAGATATTTTTTGAAGCTTAGATAGAATTAGGGAAAGTAAGCAGCTTAGTAAATCAATATGGACTACGTAACTTTACTTCAATCGGCCTAACTACTTTCTGACTGCAGAATTGGTTTGAATTAGAATTAATGTAGTTCAGTTTGTGATAGAGAGACTGTGAATGAAGGCAAGAAACGACAGGTGTAATGACTGCCATTTTGAGCAGACTTTTGTGTACATGAACTGGGGAGTGTGGCAGCAGTCTAAATGGAAAGAATGATAAGATGCAAGACTACTACATCTAGGAATAAATGCTTTCTTTCTCCCCTGCTCAGTTTACATTGACTCTGCTATTTACGGTTAATAAATTAAGGATCATATCTGGGACAAATCCAGTTATTATACTACAAACCTTAATCCTGCAGGGTGGGCTACACTGTGCATATACAGCACGAGTACAAACTCAGTGAACCCATGCTCACGAATGAGCTGTACTTGAAGTGAAGAACAGGTTTTGACACTTCTGCTTTTCAAACTGCTCTTCCTGTGAATATGATTTCTCTCTGGCAGCATAAATTACTGCTACAAGTTTTATGGCATGTTCATAGAATGCAGAATCGGCCAATAATAGCAGGGGCCCCATACTAGAATAAAATTATTACGAGCCTCCCCAACCCTCAAAACCTCCCCAAAAATGCTCAATATCTGGGAAATAAAATAAATGCAAAGCAATGATTTCAATGAAGTATTTTCATCAGGGGTTGCCAGTAATTTGCAATTATGAATTAAATTTTGAGTACTAGTTTGTAATGCATCACTGTGTATTTAGAAATAAATACACAATTATTCAGCATCATTCATGAACTTAGGATATCCAAAAATATGTTACAGATGATATTTTTTTGATGAACAATCATATTGGATTGTTAGAAACATAGCAGTTGATACACCAACAGCAAGGTCCACAAACAGAAATGTGAAGGTCCAGGTCATTTGAATTTAGGGATAAATGTTAGCCTGCACACCCGAAAGACACCTTTGCCATCTTTGAAACAGTTGTCTGAAATTCTTTTCCACTCATCTGAGGAAACCTTGTTTTACTACTTTATCCAGGGGATAGAATTTCTGACAGCGCTGCACTACAGTAGAGCACAATACTATGTGTTTGAAACATTAGCCTGGGATTTGAACAGACCAGTTTAAAACCTGTAGGGATAAGTACTACCTATTGAGCCACAACTGACACTTAACAGCTCATCTGAGCTCTTTGGTGAGATTATTGCCCTGAGATTATTGCCCTGAAATATTCATTAGTACCCATTTCACTGCCAATCCACATACAATCAATCAGGATGGTCAACCTGAAATTTTTTTTTTGTGTGGCCAACTAGTGTGGCCAATTGAACCACCTAGTGGCAATAAATTGACTATTAGAAACCGATTTAAATTCAAATTTTGATAGAGACATTTTAGTCCTGTAGAAGAAAATAATTACTTGGCCTGGGAACAGTGCCAGGTGGCATTTGAAAGCAAATAAAGGGATTATTTACAGGCCAAGCTAACTGAACATCTTCAGAAAAGAGTTGAGAATAATAAAATTCCATGATCCTAGCAGACAGGACAATGACAAAAATATGTTACTTCTGCGCTTACCATTATGTGGCTTTTGCAGTCTTGTTTGCCAATTTAAAACTACAGAATTATTTTCACTTCAATGCACTTTCCAATTTGCACACCCATTTCCTTCATTTTAGACTAATTCATAAATGTCATTTTGCTAGATGAATGGAAATAAAGTCTTGACATTAGCAACATTCGAGCACTCTACTCACTAGATAGAGCAGGGAGTAGGATCTGGGTGGAATACTAGTCAGACTTGATGGGCTTCACTTAAACAGTGACAACATTAGTGGGACATTTGTTCACTGTTGCCAATTTCCTGTAGAGTAATTGAAATGTGACATTTGTTTCACTTCTCACGCTAAACTTCTGGTGAAAAGTCCTTTAAAGATGTCAAAGTCCAGTGCTAGAAATTATTTGGGGATTCACACACAAATTTCACCATTACAGGAAGTAGGCTAACTGTTCACTATCAGGTAAAATTCAGACAGAGACAGACAAAGCCCCATATTCACTAAAGGTGGATGACAAAAAGGCTTGCACTTCCATAGCACGTTTTACAATCACAGGACTTTCCAAAGCACCATACTGCCAGTGGAATATTTTGAAGTGCTTTAATGTTGGATATGCAGAGACATGTTTGCGTATGGTAAACTCCCCAAACAGCAATGATAATAATGGGATAATCTGTCTGTGATGTTGATGAAGGGATAACTATTGTACAGGGCATGAGTGACACCACTGTCTTGTTCTTCCTCAATACTACATTGATTTTTTTTAACATTTGCCCAAGAGGGAAGAGAATGCCTCAGTTTAACATTTCATCCACAAGGCAGTATCATCTACATAGTATCATGATCATGTGGGTAATGGTGATATGCTAAGATTCTCTCAAACCCATACAGAGGTTTCTAGCAGACTCTATTAGTCCAGTCCTACAATGATGGAGAATTGAAATTGGGGACAGGGGATAATTTTGTGAAACCAGGAATCTCCAGTCAAACCTAATTATCTAAACATATAACGCAGTCTGAAGGAGCTTAAAGCTCACAACAAAAAGTCTCATGAAGACAGAGGGTGGTGGTTGATGGGAAATGTTCATCCTGGAGTTCGGTTACTAGTAGTGTACAGCAATGATCTGTTTTGGGACCACTTTTTATAAATGACCTGGATGAGGGCATAGAAGGATGAGTTAGTACATTTGCAGATGACATTAAAATCAGTGGAGTTGTGGATAGTGCGGAAGGATGTTGCAGGTTACAGAGGGACATAGATAAGCTGCAGAGCTGGGCTGAGATGGCAAATGGAGTTTAATGCAGAAAAGTGTGAGGTGATTGACTTTGGAAGGAGTAACAGGAATACAGAGTACTGGGCTAATGGTAAGATTCTCAGTAGTGTGGATGAGCAGAGAGAAATCGGTGTCCAAGTGTATAGATCTCTGAAAGTTGCCACCCAGGTTGATTGGGTTGTTAAGAAGGCGTACGGTGTGTTAAATTTTATTGGTAGAGGGATTGAGTTTCGGAGCCATGATGTCATGTTGCAGCTGTACGAAAACCTGGTGCGGCCGCACTTGGAGTATTGTGTACAGTTCTAGTCACCACATTATAGGAAGGATGTGGAAGCATTGGAATGAGTGCAGAGGAAATTTACCAGGATGTTGCCTGGTATGAAGGGAAAGTCTTATGAGGGAAGACTGAGGGACTTGAGGCTGTTTTCATTAGACAGAAGAAGGTTAAGAGAACACTTAATAGAGACATACAAGATGATCAGAGGATTAGTTCAGGTGGACAGTGGGAACCTTTTTCCTCGGATGGAGATGGCCAGAACGAGGGGACATAGCTTTAAATTGAGGGAGTGATAGATATAGGACAGATATCAGAGACAGGCTCTTTACTCAGAGAGTAGTAAGGGTATGGAATGCCCTGCCTGCAACAGTAGTAGACTTGCTAACTTTAAGGGCTTTTAAATGGTCGCTGGATAAACATGATAATGGAATAGTGTAGTTTAGATGGGCTTCAGATTAGTTTCATAGGTCGGCACAACATCGAGGGCCGAAGGGCTTGTACTGCTCTGTAGTGTTCTTATGTTCTACGTTCTATTATCCAACACAAAACACGTCTGGGGCAGCACACTATCTCAGTGGTTATCACAGCACCAGGGATCCGTATTTGATTCCAGCCACTGGTGACAGTCTGTGTGGAGTTTGCTCATCCTCTCCCTGTCTGTATGGGTTTCCTCCAGGTGCTCTTATTTCCTCCCATAGTTTAAAGGTATACAGGTTAGATGGATTGGCCATATTCAATTGCCCATAGTGTCCAGGGATCTGCAGGGTAGGTGGATTAGCCATGGTAAATGAGGGCTTACAGAGATAGGGCAGGGGGTAGGATCTGGGTGGAATACTAGTCAGACTTGATGGGCTGAATGGCCGCTTTCCATTCTGTGGGATTCTGACTTTACAGTGATTCAAACAGAGAAAAATTATTCGTAGCTCAATGTTTAATAACCTGCAAATTTCTGAACAAATACCCCTGCGTAAAAAATTGTCTAATCTGAGCTATTGAGGTAACTGTGCTTTCCACGAATTTTACTACTTTTCTAGGAGAAAGAGTACATTTGCCTCTGATCCCAGTCAAATTTCATTCTACTGCTCCAAATTTTATAATCTTTGGCTTTTCTAAGCTAAAAATCAAACTTTGGTTATTCAGAACCAAGAACAAAAGAATGGCCCTCAAAGTTTATCCCACCTGCTGTAAACCACCACGGCACCAGTGAATCTCTGCTCTCTGACTAGTACTGGTTGAGCTTACTGTCCTGGAAGGACCGTCTAGTCTTATCTTTCATTTTTCATAACTTTTTACAGCATGAACCAATGCCATATGTCATTATTTTAGAATCCAAAACTCCGAAAATACAGTTTTTTTTACATATATAAAGCATTACACTGGGAGTGCCTCTCCCATCAGTTACTGGATTCCTGTCTGTGACTCATTACAAGAGAAAACTTGTCATAGGTTTTGGGGAGAAGGTCAAGACCAGGGGTGGGTTCACGTAAATTAAACCCCTTACTGCATATGAGCAGGAAACATTGGCATTGGCTAGAGATGAGGACATTCCCCCTCCCACCTCCATGTGAAGATGCCTAAAAGCCTCATGGTGCTGTGATATGCTACCCTTTCTAAGCTGCTGATAGCCTTGCAATTGCCAGAACTCATTCTGAGCTCCACAGCTACCAGTGCTGGCTCTGAACTGATAAACCCAAGATTGAGTTTTGAAATCACACTTCCAACCCACAGTCTGGTAAGCCCTGAGCTGAATAAAGCTAGGAAAATCGAGCCCACCCCACAAACTGGTCACATTCATCAGTGATAAGAAACCTTCAATGCAGTATGAAGTTCCCTTTTATTCTACATCAACATTGTGCCTTAATCTGAAAGAGCGTTCCTTATTGTCCCATATCACATTTCTAACATTCCACGATCAACATGCTCATTTGAGTAGCCCAACTTATATTTAGAATCATATCTTGTTCTGTGCTTTGGATGTGTATTCATTGCAAATTGGGTTGAGGCTATTTTTCTTTGAAACCTTACAACACGTGGTGTAAGAATCCTTCCACTGGGACAGGTTAGATTCAAGTTTTAAAGCGTAAAAAGACCTGAACAAACTACTCTAGCTATTCTTCACAATTGTAAGACCTTCAGTTCTAAGCTGTGGTCAAATCCTGAACATATTTTCATTTTTTTCCTTGGGCAAAGAAGCTTGACCCTACCTTTGAGTCACTGAGGTAGAAAGCGGTATTAACTGTGCCATTTTTCAAGCATAAAATAAGCACTGATATTCCAGCAATCGCACTCCCTCAATCTGCACAGACTTTGGTTCACTGCTATGTTTATTTGTGGGTCTCAGTTTTCCAGATGGCTTCAGCAATGTTCTCCAGCAGGTTATAGCAACTGTAGTGCCTGTAGAAGGGCTCTCGAATAGATTTAGTCTTTGACGAGTGTGACGGGTTTTGAAGAATGCTGGGATCACACTATAGAATGTAAAATATAGAACATGGGACAGTACAGGAATGGGCTCTTCAGCCCATGATTTTGTGCTGTGCATGATGCCTACTTAAACTAATCCCCTCTGCCGGCCTGCAGTCCATATCCCTTCATTCCTTGCATATTCATGTACTTATTCAAACGTCCCTTTTAATGTGCTTTTTGAATCGATTTCTACCACTATCCCCGGCAGGACGTTCCAGACACCTACCACTCTGTTTAAAAAAAACTTGCCCCTCACATGTTCTTTGAACTTGCTCCCTTTTATCTTAGATGCATGCCCTCTAATATTAGACATTTCAACTCTGGGGAAAAGATTCTGACCATCAATCCTATTTATGTGTCTCATAATTTTATATACTTCTATCAAGTCTCCCCTCAACCTGTGCCACTCTAGAGTTTTATTAGGGATAACAAGGTGTAGAGCTGGATCATAGGAGCAGGAAAGCTGATGTTTCGGGCCTAGACCCCTTCTCAGACCCTTTTTTCTGAAGAATGGTCTTGGCCCGAAATGTCAGCTTTCCTGCTCCTATGGTTCTGCTTGGCCTGCTGTGTTCATCCAGCTCTACACCTTGTTATCTCAGATTCTCCAGCATCTGCAGTTCCTACTATCTGAGTTTTATTAGGCTCTCCTTATAGTTCATACCCTCTAATCCAGGCAGCAGGCTGGTAAACCCTTTCTGTACTTCTCCAAAGCCTCCACATCCTTCCTGTAGCGTGGCAACCAGAATCGAATGCAATTGTGTTATAAAACTGAAACCAATAATAAAGGCAAGCATGATGTACACCTTCTTTACCACCTTATCTACTTGCGTCACCACTTTCAGGGGCCTATGGACTTGAACCTGGAGATCCCTCTGTACATCAATGCTTTTCAGGGTCCTGTCATTAACTGTACACTTTTCCTTAAAATTTGATCTCTCAGGCAGCACCTCTCACCTACCCAGATTAAACTCTATTTGCCATTTCTCCACCCATATCTACAACTGATCTATATCTCGCTCTATCCTTTGACAACCTTCTACACTATCCACAACTCCACCGATCTTTGTATCATCTGCAAACTTACTAAACCACCTATCTATATTTTCATACAAGTCATTTATGTGTACCACAAACAGAGAGGTCCCCATACAGATGCCTGCTGAATGAAAAATAAGTATTTAATTTTACTTCCTCTAATAGTCAAGAGGAGCAGGAGACGTTCTCCTCAGCTCTAGTCTTTCCTTTTCGCTCCTCGGCCTTGCTCTGAGACAATCTATTGGCTTAAACAGAAAAGCCAACGTCTGGAATGTTACTGAATTAGTTGCTTGTAAAATTAAATCATTATCTCACATTTTAACGTGAATATTGGCAACAACTGGACTTTTGGCTAGGGAAAGATTCATAGCAGCAAGTGTAGTAGAAGGGAAAAATTAATCAAAGTTTAGAAAAGACATATCTATGAGAAAGTAGTGTGTGATATTAATGAACAGATGATTTGACAAAGTCTACTTTTGTGTTTTTGAGATAATATCAATTCATTGAAGCAAAACAAGACAAAATAAATGCTGGAATTAAGTAGGCAGAAGAAAATGACAGTTTTAAATGTTCATGCAATGTTATATCCAATTGTAACTTTAAGATTTATATTTTCTGAATGTAGAGAGAAACATTTTGGAGGAGGTTTTGTCACAATAAAAGAAAATGAACAGATGTGCACCTTTCAAGCAATTTCAAGTGATGAATGTGAGATTATGGCTTTTTGCTTTTGAGATTTGTTATAACATGTTGTCATAGTACAATACAAGCATTAATCCTGAAATGAATTGTGGCTCTGAATTTGCTGAAGTAAAGGCTCACTAACAAACATCACAATTAAATAATACAGGCATCATGAGGTCAGTGAGCTGCCTTTCTCAATCAGTGCCTTCACAAAGGATGCATTAAAACAACTAGCATCCAAAGATGAGAAGTCTGGGGGACAAGATGGAAATTCTCTGCACTGAGATTGAAAAGCACTGTGCTCACCTTCCACATTCATATTTAACACAAGAATCCATTGTAAACAGGGAGGTAGAAGCACAAAGAGACAGAAAGCAATTTGCCGCAAAATAATAATGTGAACACAGAGGCACTGATATGGCAAAAACCTCAATTTAAAGCTGCATCATCTCCTCCTTCTTAAGAAGTCAAAACCAGAAAGGTGGCTGTGAAAGTGAAAGAGGGAGTTGATTCTTGCTTGACCTGAGTCTGCTTCAGTTAAATGAATTCTGTCGGTTTTCAGCAAGGCGCAGATGATATCTTCTTATAGTGACTAATTACTGAACCATTTTTGGCATCACTTCAACAACCCCAGTTCCTGGCTGATTATGGTGTCGTATTAATGGAGGTCATCCAAATATTTTAATTCCTAACGTGAACTAAATCCAATTGAAGGGTGCTGCATCACAAGTAGGATAGTGCAAAGATGTATAGGTTTCTGAGGTACTTAATATATCTAATCTTTCGACATAAGTCATAAACAATAATCAGCACTATCATTAACTGAACACAAATATTTAAGGGTCTGTTTTAATCTAAAATTAGTAGCGAGGTTACTTGATTTTTGGAAAACACTCATTAATTACTTCAAAATGACAAATTCCAGTGTTAAACTGTACAAACACTCCTTGCATCTGTTCCACTGTGACGTACAGAGTTTGTTGCAGGTAACACTAATTTTCTTTGTCTATGCTATCACTCAGCAACAACAGCTCGAAGGTGCCTGCCTCATGGACGGGCAGCTCAACTAGAAAACATAGTGAGAGATGGAACAAATAATGCACATCTGATCCCATGGGATCACATGGTATTGGGTGTGATTGGGATTCTATGGTGGCACTAGTACAGGCCCAGTTGTGACCAATCACATAAATATACAAACAATAACATTACTTAAAGGCTCAGTCATCCAAATAACAGTTTTTAACTTAGGGCTGAGGATTACGTTTCCCAAAATGGGGTTGGGGTGGTTTGGGTATGAGAGAGACGGAATGGAAAATGAGTAGTCAGTTCACTTCCATTGTTGTCCCATTAGACTGTAAAACAAATGCTGATGGACCAATTAGCAGCCACTGGCAGGAAGGTGCCTAGTAAGAAGTGCAAAGGATATCCCTCCACCCGATCATGAGACTCGGCCAAAAAGTCTTACTGGACAGGGGTCATACTGCGAGCAGGAATTTGGCACGCTCTACTCCTTCTCTTTGAATCTGTCTTTTCTTATCATTGAAAAAGCCCAAAAAAGCCAAAGAATTAACTCAAATTTTATTCAGATTCCACTTTCACCAGCAGAACATATTTAATCATTGCGTGTGGTCAGCTTTGGCTGGTCCAGCATATATTGCCCATCCTTAATTAGCTCTTAGGAAGGTGATGATGAGCTGCCTTCTTGATCTGCTGCAGTCCATTCAGTGTAAAGTGACTTGTTATGTCCCTAAGGAGGCAATTCTAGGATTTTGACCGAGTGAAATTGAAGGAATAGCAGTATATTTCCAAGCCAGGCTGGTGAGTGGCTTGGAGAGGAGCTAGCAGGTAGTGATGTTCCCACATATCTGCTGCCCTTGTCTTTCGACAAAGAAGTGGTCATGAGTTTGGAAGGTGCTCTCTTAAGAGCCTTTGGTGAATTTCTGTAGTGTGTCTTGTAGATGACTGTGCTACTGTGTATCAGTGGTGGAGGGGGTGAATATCTGTACGTGTGACACAAACCAAGTGGCGTGTTTCATCCTGGATGGTGTCAAGTTTTTTGAACGTTGTCAGACCTGTACTCATCCAAGCAAATGAAGAATATTCTATCACACTCCCGGCTTGTTTGTAGTAGTTGGTAGCTTTTGGAGAGCCAGGAGTGAGTTATTCACTGCAAGATTCTTTGCCTCTGGTCTGCTCTTGTAACCATCCATATGTCTTGTAGTCCAGTTCACTTTTTGATCACCACTAACAGCCAGGATGGTCTAGTGGGATATTCAGCAATGGTGATGTCAAGGGGCAATGTTTAGACTCTCCCTAGTTGGAGATGGTCATTTTTTGTGTGGTGAAAATGTTACTTGTCACTTGTTAGCCCATGCCTGGTAAATATTCAGGTTTCGCCACATTGGAAATGGATTTCTCAGGATTTGTGAATGATTCTGAACATTGTGCAATTATTGAGTCACACCACCACTTCTGAAGTGAAGATGGAGGTGAGGTCAATGCTGAAGCAGCTAAGAGCAGATTGATCCGGATACATCACTCTGAGGTACTCCTGTAGTGATGCCCTGGAGCTGAGAGAGCTGATCTCTAAAACCACTGACCATCTTCTATGATGCCAGATGTGACTCTTACAGAAGGGAGATTTGCTCATAATTCTCATCGACTCTAGTTTTGCCCGGGGTCATTAATACCATCCTTGGTCAACTGTGGTCTTGCAGTGGAGAGCTGTCTTTCTATCCTTATTGATGGAGTTCTGCTCTTATTTTCTTGTTTGAACCAAGGATGTAATGAAGTCTGGAGAAACATGACTCTGGCAGAATCCAAATTGAGCATCAGTGAGTAAGTTATTGCAAAGCAATTGCTGCTCGATTACAGTGTGGATAACCAATTCCATGAATTTGCTGGTGATCGGTAGATTGGTGAGACAGTAATTGTTTTACATGTGCAGGGCGCCTCTGAGCAGTTTTCCACATTGGACAATTGAACATGTAGCTACAGTCCCAGTGTCAAGACTTTTCTATCACCTTTGCATTGGCTTCTCATACTCTGAGCCTTCCTAGATGCTCATAGCCTTGAATTGCTTTGCTTTGTCTTTGTGAACACTGTCTCACCAGGTAGAGCTATTAGGGGTATGTTATTCTCTTGTACCAAGCTGTTCAACAAAAACACAAAGGCAGGAAAATTCTCCTTGTTGTCAGCAAGCCATAGTCAAGTCCGTGGGGATAGCTTTCATGCATGGGTTCCGAGACAGTCAGTAATACTCACACAAACTCTGGCTGTGGGTTTCCTCATTTAGTGTGAGAGAGGCAGGCTTTAGGTAGATGAAAATGAGTAGCACAGCTGATACTACTGATGATACTGAAAATTTCCCAAGTGAATGAATAAGTAGGTAGTGCAGAGGGCATGCAAGATTAGTGATGTTGGGGATTGGTGTCGGTGTAAGTGAGTGGGGAAAATGTTGCAGGTAATGGTAAGTGGTAGACCATAAAACTTGGTGGGAGGGCGGTACAGGAGCAGAGATAACGTGAATGTTGTGTATCAGAGAATAGAAAATTTGCTGGTGGAGTAGGAAAGGACGTTTGACCTTCTTCCTATAGCTGGGCGTTCGTCCAGATGGGAAAGACTGGATCACCTGGCAACCTCAAACCAGTCCAGCATGGACTGGCATCGTGGACTTCACTGCTGGTATTGGGAGACAAGGAAGTCTATCCTCTGCACAATCCTGTCCAAAAGAGCCTTCTGGTCACTGCCCAAAGTGGGGTGACACTTTCCATCTGTCTGACATATCTTGGGAAAATGGCAGGAATCATGCAAGGCACATTTGGACTGATGGTGTTTGTTCTGTTACATAATGGGCTTTTGATGATGACGCAAGAGAGGCCATTCTTTTAATGGAAACAACACATAATAAAATGGGGTTAGAATTAGATTTGAGGAATACCATAGGTCTAGGTTAAGTTGTTGGCAATGTATGGCATGTAATCTTTCTGAACCTTACGACTAAAATCCCTCCAAAAAACTTGACACAACTTGCAATCAACCAATAAAACATAAGTCAGCCTGTGATATTGCAACAAGATTTGTTCCTTTAATTTAAAGGTTCAGGTGTAGTCGCTGAACATCCATCTGTCTGTTACCCAGCTGTGATAGCTCACACACTGACATTCAATACAAAGTTCAATAAAAACCGAAGTTCTTCGAAGAAAACATTCACCTCCTGACTCCTAGCTTGATACTTGGGTGCAAGCAGTCGTTAAATATGTTGAGCTATCAGACAGTGAGGATTGAGAAATGATAAATCAGAACTGTAGCTCAGCTCTACTCAGCAAAGACATCAATCATCAAAGTCTGTGTTGCTGGTGACTTGAATTAAACAATGTTCTATTTAAAATTAATTGGGAGCTAGATTAAGCAGCCTCATTCAAAAAGTGACAAATTAACAATTTAAGTAATTAGTCGACATAAGACTGCATCATCGAGATCCTTTTGGCAGGGAGCCCCATTGAAAGATCTGCATTCCCAGCATTGTCCCAGTTCAATATTTAAATCACTGCAAAAATTGTTGCGTTGGAGCTATCATGATTTAGAGTGCAATAGCATTGCTTTCAAGGAGGGAAGGACGTCTTTTTCAATTACGCTGTCACCCAACTTCTTCAGACATATGTTACCCTTCTGGAACAGGTGGGATTTGAATTGAAACCTTCTGGCCCAAGGGTACCACGCCAGCCTGAAGACAGAACTTTGGGGCAGAACCTGCCTTTCCAGCTCAGAGGTAGAGACAACAACCCTGTACCACAAGGGTATTCTTTACCCACAACCAAACACACAGAGATTAGCCAAAGATTATTTAACAGGGAATGTCATGCAAAATTCAGGTAGCAGTGGAAATAAAGCCTTAGATTTACTAAATGTCATCCCCACCCGCATTACATTGTCTTCTCATCAGTATCAACATGCTTTGCATGATGGTGAGTGATGATTGATCCTTGACGACAAAGGTAACAGTAATCACAACCTAGTTTTATACTGGGGATAGCAGGAGCTGCAGATGCTGGAGTCAGAGATAACACAGTGTGGAGCTGGAGGAACACAACAGGCCAGACAGCATCAAAGGACCAGGAAAGTTGATGTCTGGTCCCGACCCAAAACATCAACTTTCCTGCTCCTCCGATGCTGCCTACCCTGCTGTGTTCCTCCAGCTCCACATCTTGTTATCTCTAGTTTTATTCTAGCTTCCCTCATACTCAGTTTAATCTCAATACAAAATTCAGCAGTGGAGGAGGGGTAGGGCTGTAGGGTACTAGTGCTGGAGGTATAACCGGATAGCAATCAAGTGCTGGAAAGCTTGTATGACTTTTCCACCCCAGAAAAGACAATCCCAGCTTCTCAGAAGCCACCTTAATTGGATTCAAATAAGACAGCAAAGGCCATGGGCTCAAGTTGGAGTCTTCCAGGTCAGTATCACTGGGTGCTACACCACACAGTGCTTTTACAGGAGAGGCATTTTAATTCACTGTCAACACAGGAGAAGGCCCGTTTTCATTAGAGGCACAGAAAAACATTTCTGGGTGTGGTTATCTGCACATGAGTAAAAGAAGGTCTTGAGGTTTTGTCACATTTTTCAAAATGACTGGATTTTACAGTCACTGGTATATTTTTAATGCATAGTGACCTTTGCTATGAGGGAAACTTATTGCCAGCAATTATCTAGAATCAGCAATGTGATAAGGAACAGATATCTGTTCTTCCATGATGTTGACTAAGGGATACATATTTGGCAGACCACCAGAGCTATTTCCCTGTTTTTTTTTCACTAGTAGTGTCATAAAGCTGGATTAAACCAAGAACCTGGCACCGTCCTCAGTGAACAGTGAAATGACATCAGCCTTGTGTGCACGTACACCCGCAATCACTGCCGCAAATGTGAGATCAGCCTTCGTGAGATTGAACCTATGGATAGTAACTGGCCCAGATGGATTCCCTGGTCATGCAGCCAGATCCTGCATGGACCAACTTGGGGTGAACATTTGCAAACATCTTTAACCTCTCCTTACTGCGATATTGCGTTCCCACCTGCTTCAAGAAGGCCATTATCATCCAGATGCCAAAGAAAAGTCAGGCAGCATGCCTTAATAACTCATGCCTGGTCCAATTTGGCAAACACTTGCAAGGAGGATTTCAAAAGTGGGAGTTAGGGTAGAAGGACCATGGTGTGGAGAAACAATTGTGGGGTGGTGGTTCATGTAAGGAGTCAAGATGTTCTATTACCATTAAAACATAAGAAATAGGAGCATCCCATCAAAAATGCTTCACAATTCAATGACATCATGACTGATCTGATCATCCTCAACCCTACTTTCCAGACTTTTCCTTATAACCTTTGATTCTCTCACCAATTGCCATTAATAACTGCTGTGATCTTTATGAATCCTCTTATGCAGTTTCTTCAGTAGGCTGGATGTTACTTGACTGCCCCTGCCCATACCATAATTGGACTAGCAGAAGTCGGTTGGGTAGCCCACCTACCAGAAGGCCTATTGAATGTTTTAATTTGGCCATTAGCACGCGCTGACACTGGGATCTAACTGGCAAGAGGCAGTCACATGAAGTTTCCCAGTATGGGCTGGTAGTGAGCTGTGGGTGTCCCATGTAGACAAACACCACTGAACCAATGGTAGGACTGCACCACCCCAGGTTTCCCTTTCTGCCTTCTCATACACTGATCAGGTGACCCAGATGGGAAAGCCTTCTCGAACCCTGCGTCCAGTGCCAACAGTAGCTGCAGCTTCCAATGGCATAGTCAGCACTCAATGGCTAGCAGCACTTGGAAACAGTACATCTTTGTCCCTGAGAGAGGAGAGCAAGGCCAAGCCATGTCACTTAATGGCCAAATGGCCATTAAACTGCTGCAGGCCGTCACTCATTTCTGGATAGGGTCCTTCTGACACTTTAGCTGGAGATGTGGGGACAATAGCACACTGTAAAGTTCAATCCAGTGTTTCTGTATTCCTTTTGTGACACGTAGGCCAGAGGTATGTACAGTATTCTAAGTATGGCTTACTCCAAATTTGGTTTCCTACTTTCAAAAAGATGTGAAATTACTGAATGAGGGGCGCCCTGATCGAAATTCTTCTATTTGACTCAGAGGGAATTAAATCCAAGAGTGTCTTGTTGCCTTTTGAAATGGACAGATAGCCAACGACAGAAGGTCAGAGTTGGAGCAAGGTAGATAATTAAGAATACAGGTGACTGGAGGCTTGGGTTAAGCTCAGGAATGGAACATTTTTACCATTTCCTACAGTTCAAGGTTGATGCTATCACTGAACATAACTTCCCCTCCTCTTTCGTTCGGCATCCTTAACAAACCTTTCACTCCACACTTCAATCCTCAATCACCCTCATCACTTCCTCACATACCTAATGCACTTTTCCATATTCAAGCACATTTTGTAACATTTTTTCTTTACCCTCACCTTTTTCCCTTTTCAAGGCCCCAAACTCTCCATCCAAGTGAAGCTTGTAGTCTTTTCAACTTTGTACACTAAATTTGTTACACACTGATCTCCGTTAAACTGAGGTGCCAACACAAACAGAATTACTTCTTTCCAGCATTCTATTCAGTTCACAGGAATGACTAAGGTTCCAGTTGCTGGCTGTTTTAATTCTTCACCACACTCCAGCACTGAACTTGTTACCCTCAGTTTAACATTGTATTCTAGTGAAGAAAATATAAACTCGAGGAGCAGCACTTCAGCATTCTGCTGGGCACTTTACAACTTTCTGAAATCAACATGAAGTTCAACAATTTTAGATCACATTCTCCGCTTCCATTTTGTTTTGCTTTGCTTCATTGCATTCTTTTAAAAGTACTTTGTTTTTCAATAGCATCAATGCAAGATCCTACTATTCACACCTTGTCAGGACTGGGTATTTGTTTGTTTAGACCTTGCACCATAAAGCTTTTTACCTCTCTTCTTCCCTGTGCTCTTTTACTGGATGATCATTCCTGGCACTTTGTGGTATTTGTCACTTCTGCCAGTGTGTGGTGTTGCCTGAGAATTGTTTGAGGTAGTCTGCTGCCACCAATCTCCTTTTCTTTGCTTTGTCTTGGGCCTCTCTAACCATTAGTGGTAGAGAACACAGCACTGGAGAGTATCTATAAAAAAGTTTCAGAGATAGTGGGAACAGCAGATGCTGGAGAGTCTGAGATAACAAGGTGTAGAACTGGATGAACACAGCAGGCCAAGCAGCATCAGAGGAGCTGGAAGGCTGACATTTTCAATCTAGAGCCTTTTTCAGAAAGTGTCTTGGCCCAAAACGTCAGCTTTCCTGCTCCTCTGATGCTGCTTGTCCTGCTGTGTTCATCCAGCTCTACACCTTGTTATCTCATCTGTCACAAAGTGACTGTTTTTAGTGGATAGGAAAGTTTATTGGAATAAGCACAAGTAAATGCAGTGGATAAATTTTGCATCTGTTAAAATCGTCTAGTCTCTCAGAAACCTAGAATCAGTGAATGTGCTATCAGTAGAATGGGTGCAGTCATTACAACTTGACATGCAAACCATTACATTGTGCAACACCGTCTATCCCACCAATGACCATTTTTGTTCTTTGCCCAATCTCCCACCCCTTTTCACTTGCTTGAAAACCTGTATTGTTTTCTGCGTCTGATGGAAGGTCAAAGACCTGAATTTGTAACTGTTTCTCTCTGCACAGATGTTGCTATATTTTCTAATATTTCATCCTGTTTTCTTTTATTCCAGACGTCGAGCAGCCACAGCTCTCTGCTTTTGTGTTGGACTAATCTTGCCTTTGCAAAAGAAGGTCAATATCGGAAAAGACGTATGATGGCTGTATCCAATATTACCTATTTAATGTATGACCCAATGTCAAGATTTCACACATATAATGAAGTGGGAGACAAGATAGTTTGTTTAAGTTTTTTTTCCCATGATTGTGAAAAGGATTCTCGTTTGTCAATCAAAGTGAGTAGCATACAATTGTGCTGATCTTTTTTGTTTGCCAGCGAAAACTTCCTGATCTCTGTTATAGATGTTGTTTTGCCAATTGAATAGATAACTTCTTAATATAATAACTCAATTTATCTCCTATACACTGAGTTTCCATCATCTGTAGCCATACAATGTATTTATTTGACATTCCTATTTACTGTTACCAGTAAAGAATTTGTGAATTTATTGCAATTATGGTTTGAGATTTTTGCGGTTATAAACATCAGGGTCTCTTCCCAAAGACTTCACCTTCAGTTTCTCCATTTTAAGCTCTCCATCAAATCTTTGTGTAGAAGTGCTCATAATTTCAGCTTGGAAGAAACAATGATAGACTTTAGAGATGTTGTCTCAGATGGGCTAAAGGACTTAACGATAATGATGATATTCGACAGCTGCATGGGAAAATAGATAGTACAGGATGGAGCAATAGGCTGGGAAAGTTTAGGATGATATTTTGGAAGCTGCATGACCTTGAATGAGTCCAATGAGCATTCTTTATGGGCCTAAGATGGCATCTGCAGTTTATTTTCTCTGTAGTTGTGTTTTCTAAACCAATCAGCAGTTTTGTCTATTGTATTTGCTGTTTTCTGTGCTGGCTGTTTGTCACACTATATAATAGAGACAGAGTTTCATTCCAAGCCACTAGACTTCATCTTGGCTTGAAATTGTGAATGGGTCCAGGAACAGACTTAAGCACCAGATCAGCCATTGATTGAGAGAGCCCCTGACGGGCAGAGGAGCGTGAGACTTGGTGCTTTTTCTAGAAGGAGGTGAGACTTGAAAATTTTCTTTTCTCTTCCATTTATTGTTATCACTGTAATCATTATTATTACTTAATAAATATTCGTATTTAAGCAAGTTGTTGTTGTCGAGCCTTCTCTTAGTTATATTAACTCAAATCTGAAAAGAACGGCTTGGATACACTCTGTGATCCAAGCCAAGGTGCAGAACTTTTGTCTTCACGTCTAACATCCCAATGAAAGAAATTCAACAGTAATTCATACAAACATTCCCAGGTCAGATCAAGCAGCTAAAAAACATGCGATGTCTGTCTTTGAATTCAGAGATACTCCGTTATTGATATACACTGATTCTCTTGGTCAACCTTTAGGCACTTAAATGTCTCATGTGATTCTTGGGGACAAAGTGACTGATGACAGTCTGTGACCAAGTTTATAACTGGGCATTGAAGGAATGTCCTGTTTTTTGAAGGGAGAATAAATCTGAAAGCATATTTGAAATGAGAATAAATGAGCGATGAGACTGCATTGGAATCCAAAAGGAATTTAAGGATGGCAGTTATTAACAAGTTTTTAAAATTCACTGGACTAATAGACATCGTAAGAAATAAATGGAACTTTAATTTCTGCAGCTAATAAATAGCAAACAAATGACTATGCAGTACAGTGGCACAGTAATGACAGCATTACTGATATACTTAAATTTCTGATGTAAAAATCTGCTTAATTGAATGATTGCATGGTACAATGACATGATAATTTTGCAAATGTGTTTTGTTTTAATAAAGGCAAGAAGAGGAGAAAGGTAATACACACTTCACAATTAAAACATTATATTCATTGACTGTATTAAACTAATTGTAGTGACTTGTATTCAATGTATGACTGAGCAAAGCAGTTGAGTATTCTTACTATTTCACTCATTGTAACTTTTCAAATATTTACGATATGAAATGCTAAGCCAAAGATTAACACCAGATCTTTCACACATTTAGCAATTCCTACACCATAACAAACACATGTTCCTACCAGAACATAGTAGTTTTCCACTTTCTTAATGACTTCATTTGGCACTGTTTTGCCTAATTACAGATCAAACATAATTCTTTCTGCTTGTTACTTCTTCCTCACCCTGAACGAAGCCCTTTGCCAACTTCACTTCATCTGTGAACTTTAACAATTTTTATTGCCTCTCTGAATCAAGTTGCAAATATACTGTTTGATTCAGAAATTAGGTGTGATTGCCATCTTGTGTTCCTAATAACATAAGAATCTGAGTGAAGTTGTAGTAATTACTGGCCTATTTCAGTGGTTTTGATTATAAAGCAGGCCAACAACCAGAAACTGTCTTCAACATGAGCCATTATCATAATTTCTATTGACTTCTAAAATATTAATAATAATTTTAATTTTGGCTAAGCATTTGAAATAAATATTCAATGCATCTCGTTTGTTAAGGACCTAGATGGTGGAAATCTAAGATAAGAGCAGAACATATGAGATATCCAGAAGATCTGCAACATCTATAGAAAGAGAAACATGAAGTTAATATAGCAACAAAGTTTCAGGTCAATGATAGTTAGAATACACATTTATGACAAAAAAATTAAGAGCTAAAAATGACAAATGATTTCATTTAGCCTGCCAGCAATCTCTTTAGATGACAATGATCATCTAACGACTTCCCAAAGACTATCATAAGGAACAAACACAGAAAGTGCTGAAGAAACTCAATAAGTCTGGAAGCATCTGGGGAGTAAGGCACAGAGTTAACATTTCAAATCCAGTGTGACTCCTATAGAGTCATACAGCATTGAAATAGGACCTTTTGGTCCAATCGGTCCATGCCAAACATAATCTAGACCGACCTGCCCACTCCTGACCCATAACACTCCAAACTTTATGTGGGAGCTAATTACTGTGGATGCTGGAATCTGTACTGAGGGATTCGCATTGGGTCAGGCAGCATCCATGGAGAAAGAGTATGTCTAATGTTTCATGTCTAGATGGCCCTTCATCAGAGCTGGCATGAAGTGTGGATGGGGTAGCCTTAATGCAAAATTCAGGTGGGTGTTGGGGAAGTGCTGGGGAAGAAAGGATGTTGATAGTTCAGAGTAAGTAATCAGAATGTGAGAATGACAGAACAATGGTGTGGCTAACTGCCAGACTGGAAAGTACAGATGGTCCCACTGCGGTGGGGAGAGGACATGATGACAGAGAATGTAATAAATGAAGCTAAAAGAAAAGGAAGGGATGGGAGTCAGTTCACAAATTGAAGGTGTTGAACTCAATATTAAGCCCAGAAGGGTTATAACCTGTTCAAATTTTGAACCCACTCCTATTTCTTCCCTTTCCTTTAGCTTTACTTATTACATTCTCTGTCACCATGTCCGTTCTCCTCTCTCCCCACCCCAGTGGGACTGCCTCTTCCTTCCAGTTGAGCAGTTAGACACACTATTGTGCCATTCTCACATTCCGATCACTTAATCTGAACTATTAGCATCCTTTCTCCCACAAAACTCCAGTTCCCAACCCTACCCACCTCCAGTCCCCACCATTGCATAAATCATGCCTCCTCCACACCACATCAGTTCTTTTAAAGAGTCCTCTGGTCTCAAAATGTTATCTTGCTTTCTCTCCATGAATGCTGCCTGACGCACTGTGATCTCCTCCATTTTATTTATTTTCAGTACTCTTCTTCAGGAAGATCATTCTACATGCAAACCACCCTCTACGTAAAAAAAAATTGCCCCCCATTTATTTTTTTTTTAAATCGTTCTCCTCTGGCCTTAAAACTATGCCCTGAAGTTTGAAATCTCCTATCCTAAGGAAAGGGTACCTACCTTTAACTCTATTTATGATGCTCATAATTTTATAAACCTCTATAAGGCCACCTCTCAACTTTGTACGCTCCAGTGTAGAAAGTCCCAACCTACCCAACCTTTTTTATTACTCAGACCTTCTACAGCCAGAGTCACGTTGGACTTGAAGCATTCACTCTGTTCCTTTCTCCTCAGAAGCTGCCAGACCTGTTGATTTTCTCCAGCATTATCTGTGTTTGTTTCAGATTCCTAACATCTGCAACATTTTGCTTTTGTTTAAGTCTATAGGGAAAAGGTTGGCTACTCGGTTCATTAAGGTTCCAAAGATATGGCAAATGGAGTATGGTGTGAGAAAATGAGAAGTTGTCCACATTGGCAGAAAGAATAAGAAGAAGCATATTGTCTACATAGAAGGACATTGCAGTGCTGAGATACAAAAGGATCTGGGCGTTCTAGTGTCCCACCACCACAAATGGTGGTATACAGGAACAGCAAAAAAATTAGGAAAGCTAATAGATGTTATAAGTTATCACAAGGGGAAATTGAATCCAAAACTAGGGAGGCCATGCATCACTCATGCAGGTCTGCAGTCCTGTTAGGTTCTGTTATTTCAGGAAGAATGTAAATACATTGGAAACAGTTTAAAAACAATTCACCTGTCAATTACCGGGTATGGGCAGGTTGTCCTTTGTTTAGAGACTGGACAAGCTATGCCTATATCATTTGAAGTTTAAAAGAGTATAAAGAGACTTTATATGAAAAGCCTGATGGCTTTTGACAGAGTAATGTGGACAGAATGTTTCCTCTTACGGATAATTCTAGAACTTGGGGTCATTGTTTAAAAATCAGAGGTCACTGATTGAAGCTTTTTTTTCAATTTAAGAGGGTCGTGAGCCTTTGAAACTCCCATCCTGAAAAATAATTGTTGTAGTAGGCTCCTCCGAATACATTTAAATCAGAGGCAGATAGGTTCTTTTGAAGTTAGGGGGCAAAAGCTTCTCGGGAATTTGCAATAATTTGGAAACCAGATCAGCTACAATCATATTGAGTGACAGAGAAGGTTCGAGTCCGGATGGGATGATTCTGCTCCTTATCTGTATGTCCTCAATTCCACTAGATTGTGGATAAATCATACTGCAAGTCTGTTTGCCTGGCTTTGATCCATATTCCTGATATTTTGAACAATCAAAAATCTGTCAATTTCAGTCTAAAATGCTAAATGTCTATATCTACAGCTTTTTGAGTATGCCAGCCTCCCATTACGTTTGATGTGGAAACAAAAAAAAGGTTCTGCATATCACTCCTGAATGGCCTAGCCCTAACTTTAGGACTGCTTGACCAACACTGGAAATTGAAAGACTTTGTCACCAATTCAACCATCTGTAACATTAGAACAAAAGTATAAATGGTTTGCAAGAGTACTGAATAATAAACGATGCCACCAGAAGTTCTTATCATCTCAATGCTTTTAGGGAAAAATGTTGGCGAAAATAAATCTTTTTGCCAACTATTTTTCAAATTATTAAAATATATCAGGACAGATTCATGTTCTGCTGAATGTACAAAAATCATGCAGGGGCATACTCGAGTTTAGACCAAATTTTAAAATATATTCTCAGGCCATGGAGCACTTTGCCGGAAATGTGAACATGTCAAGGCTTTCTTTCTATCATTTCCAAAAAAACAATTTGCTGTGTGGAAATTGAGGGAAGCATTGATCTTGCCTTACCCATGTTCTATTCACTGAGAATGGAATTGGTGCAGACCTGAAATCCCTTCTGAAAATGCGATCTCCATAACATAAAACTGAAAAGAAGTGTTAGTTGCTCTGATTTCTGGTGCTTTCTGAAAGTTGTCAAGTCGACACAGAAGCACACACTCATTTGTTGAATTGATACTAGTATCTATTGACTGTGCACAAATAATGAACGCAGTGCACACATCTTCTGATCACCTTCCTGTACATCACAAGGATGTTGCTTTGAATCCTAAAGTTTTTCCTAATTATGCCAAGTCTGTGTTGAGATAAACACATCAACAATGTGCTAGTGTGTTAATGATGAAACAGGCAATTGGTTCTGGTTCATTGCAGATGGATGTCATTACAGAGGGACAAGACAGTATGAAATGTTTTTTTTCTGCCAATTGAGATGCAACAGTTGCTGTCTAAAGCTGAAATTAAATAACCAGCATGTTTGTCTACATAGGTAGGCTATATTGGCATGCTACAGAGAATAGAAGTTCAAAATCAATCACAACAGTTTTCTGCATTTGAATTTAATTTCAAACAAAATGTAGAAATGAAGCAAAACATCAATGAAAATGGCATAAGCACTTTGTCATAAATCCCAACTTATTCCCCAGTTTCCTTCGGTTGAAGGAGATTTGCTATCGTTACCTAGTCAAATCTAAAAGTGACGAGTCGCAGAACTGTCCTATGAAGTGGGCTAGCAAACAACTCAGTTTTATCAAACAGCAGAGGTTCACCAGCACCATCCTGTAACATTTATGGAGTTGGTGACATTTCAAGTATGTATCTGGAGATGAAATATAGGACAAAGTTTCTATGGTCACATTAAGAACATAAAATGAGAACATTTTTCTTATATGTCCTTGAAATTGTTGTCATTTTGACAGCATGCTCTTCAAAAATACCACTTTTGATGAGCATTCAATGCTCCAAACCAGAAAGCAACTTCTGCGTACACTTGACGCCATGAGTATGTTTGGAATGTACATGGTATTAAAATGAATACCGAAAGCAAGTATTAGCATGCCATTGTTTTCAACATACTGCAGAAACCTGGATGTACTATAAGAGCCACAGCAAAGCTCTGGAATTCTTCCATCAAAGAGACTGAAAAGTTAGTGGTCGGAGAAAAGTCACAAAGAACAAGGTACTTCATCACACTGGGCCCAACAGCAAGGTGTACCCCCTTCAGGCTGCATGAATGGGGTGGAGAGTGATAAAGGGAGCAACTGACCTCAGAATTTCCAATCCCTGACCATTCTTGTAGCCACAGTATTTATATGGCTAATCCAGTTCATTTTCTGTTTAACAGTAATCCCCCAGGGTGTAGAGAGTAGGAGATTAATTCAGCAAAGGAAATGCTAGCGAATATCAATATGGGTACCTTCTCTCTTGTTGGAAATTGTTATTGATTGACATGCATGTTACTCGTCATTTATCAGCCCAAGCCTGGATGTTATTTAGGTCTTATTGTTTATGGATATAGACAGCTTTCAGTATCTGAGAACTCATGAATGACACAAAAAATTTTGCAATTTTCAGCAAACATTTCCATCTTATGGTAGCATGGGATAAGATGGTAGGGTGATGAAGTAGCCAAAGATGGTTGGGTTGAGGACACTACTGTGAGGAGTACCTTGCAGTGATATCTTGGGACTAAGAGAATTGACAACTATAACCATCTTCCCTCATGGTTGTGTGAGATCGCGTTCAAAGAACCAGACGACCAGGATCAGTGAGTGGTGAAAATAGCCTGTTTATTGTACAGTCACAGCAGCACGATGTAAGACGAAATCAAATCCTAAAATCATAGCTCAAGAGTAGCTATTTTATACAGAATTCAAGCATACGTTAACATTCTAACACCTCGAGTGTTAAGCAGTAGATATTGCACAAAAACTGCTTTGCAGGTAGTTGGAGATGTTTTAAACATGTGCTAAATGTTACTAGTTATTGTTGAGTGCTAATGTTTTTTTTATTGAGATTAGAGTGTCCGTCTGGTTTGTCCTTGCATAATTGAAAAGGTGTTAGTCTTGTGATTTTCAAGGTTAGAATTTTAAAGTTAGAAAAAGGCATCTTGGGTTTTTTTAAAATAAAAGCCTGAGCTTTTATTTTTGATTTACCATCGCTTGGTTATTTAGTTTCATGGTTGCACCTACCTGGGGGCTCTATTTACTGTCGTTCATTCAGTTTTGTGGTCACACCCATTGCAGTAGTGATGTGAGTTTCATTTATCCATTCAAAGTCACGTGGGTCTGGACGCAGCACCGTTAGTGTTATTCTTCAGAAAGAAGGGCCTAGGCCCAAAACGTCAGCCTTCCTTCTCCTTTGATGCTGCTTGGCCTGCTGTGTTCATCCAGCTCTACACCTTGTTATCTCAGATCCTCCAGCATCTGCAGTTCCTACCATCTCTGGTGATAGCAGCTATTCAGTTGCATTTTAATATCAAGCAACACTGGTTTTGGTGTGGGAGTGCAAAATGGTTCCACGCTGTTGTGCCTGTGCAGTTTTGTTAGCCGTCATGCCTGACTGCACCTTTGACTGGAATGTAGGTCTTGTTTAAATGGGGTTGTTACACAGTGCATTATGGATGAGTGCACTTTCAAGTGGGCTGTAACCGCAAAGTGAAGCGGTTGTAACTGATACGGCAGCAAGCCCCTGAATTAATTTGAATGGGGGCTGGCTGTACATGGAAATCTGCAGTTAGTATTATAACCACAAATTAGTGGGTTAATGGATTGACAGGCATGATTTATGGAGTTATATTAAAAGTTGTTAACATCTTTGAACTCCGATATATCAGAAGCATGTCTCCAATAGAAGACCCTTTTCCTCAATTCCTATTACGTTCACTTTTGCTGGGCTGTCTGATACCACACTTGGTCAAATGCTGCTTTGAAGCTGTGGTTTTAATTAGATACATGTGAACAAATTCAATGTGATTTTAAATGGTGCATTCACTGTCTGAGTGTTATGCCCACCAGGATTCCTTTAAAGAAGATCAGATGGTGGCTTTTGGAGTCATCTTTTACACGTTGAGCTTTTATTGCTCATTGGGTTACATTATCTGCTATAGAACAGAGGATTAGACAAATATTCCCTTGCATGTCAAACTGGGTTTCACTATTCATTATCACACAAGAGAAGACAATTCTGGCTGCCCGTTGACCTCATTCCGCACCTCCTCTATGAAGTTGTCTAACTCTGCAATCCTTTGAGAACTGTGTGCTTCTGTATTTCTGGCCTATTAGCCACCTCCAATTTTAGCCAGGCTGCTCCTTCACTTTCCTGGGCTGTTAAACTCTGAAATTCCCTCTCTAACCTTCCCTACCTCTTCCACTCTTTTGTCTCCTTCAATATCTTTAAAGCGTCATTTTATCTCCTATCCTAATATCTCTCTGCCAAGGTTCAGTGCCAACTGACGTTTGCTAGCACTCCTTTGGAATGGATTACTATGTTAACGCGAGCCAGGGTGCCATCGGGAAGGTAAGGCTTTTTCCGTATAAAAAACTTAACTCGTGCAGCAGCAGCATTCTTGCTTTCAGTGGCGGGTGTGTAGAAAGGACACGAGCCAGGAAGGAACATACTTGGACATTGGCAATGACATCGGTACCAATGACATATGTAGAAAAAGGACTGAGAGTATGAAGAATGTGTATAGGGAGTTAGGTTTCAAGCTGAAGTCCATGACAAACAGGGTAGTTATCTCTGGCTTATGACCAGTGCCACATGTTAACGAGATAAGAAGTAGGGAGAGAGTACAGCCAAACACTTGGCTACAGGGCTGGTGTAGGAGGGAGGGTTTCCATTATGTGGATAATTGGAGCACGTTCTGGGGAAGGTGGGACCTGTACACTAAGGATATGTTTGCTCGAGCTATACAGGATGGTTTAAACTAGATTGGCAGGGGGTGGGGAACTGGATTTGTAATTCAGAGGATGAGGTATTCAGCCTTCCAACAGACACAACAGGGAGTGAGGTGGTTTATAAAGAAATGCAGTTGATGGAGCGTAATTGTGGACACAGAGATGATTTGAGGTGTGTAATCTTCAATGCTAGAAGTATCAGAAATGAGGCAGATGAACTTAGATTATGGGTCAGTACTTGGAACTACAATGTTGTGGCCATTACAGAAACTTGGGTAACTCACCGACAGGAATGGTTGTTGGAAGTTCTAGGATTTAGATGCTCTAAAAGAAATAGGGAGGGTGGTAAAAGAGGTGGGGGAGTGGCATTCCTGGTCAGGGCTAATTTAGCAGCTACTGAAAGGCAGTTCGAGAATATGTCTACAGATTCAGTTTGGGTTGAGATCAGGAACGAGAAAGGAGCTGTCACTTTTTTGGGGTTTTTTACAGACCTCCTAATAGTTGCAGAGAAGTAGAGGAGCGGATTGGGAGGCAGATACTGGAAAGGTGCAGAAGCCATAGGGTTATAGACATGAGTGACTTCAATTTTCCAAATATTGATTGGAAACATTTTAGTTGCAATAATTTAGACGGAACGGATTTTGTCGAGGGCATTCAGGAAGGATTCCTGACACAGTATGAAGATAGACCAACACGAGGAGAGGCCACTTTGGATTTGGTGCTTGGCAATGAACAGGGCCAAGTGCCAGACCTGCTGGTAGGAGAGCATTTTGGTGTTAGCGATCATAACTCTGTTACTTTCACAATAGTCATGGAAAAGGTTAGCTACATACAACAGGGTACGGTTTATAATTGGTGGAAGGGTAATATTAATTCTGTTAGGCAAGAATTAGGTAACATAAAATAGGAACAGATGCTGTCAGGGAAGAGCACTATTGAAACATGGAGATTGTTTAAGGAGTGCATACCGTGTGTGTTCAATATATTTGCCCCTAGCAGGCAGGGAAGATACGGTCAAGTGAGGGAGCCTTGGTTCTCGAGAGGTCAAACGACTGGTTAAGAGGAAGAAGGTTGCTCATATAAGGTTTCGGAAACAAAGATCGGAAAAGGCTATAGAGGGAGACAAGTTAGCCAGGAAGCAGCTGAAAAAATAGCTGAGGAGAGCTATACGGGAGCATGAGAAAACCTTATCAGATAGGATCAAGGAAAACTCCAATTTACACATACATGAGGAATAAGCAAATGACCACAGAAAGGGTGGGCGCAATCAAGGATTGTAAAGGGAATTTGGGCACGGAGTCTAAAGAGATAGCAGACATCCTTAATGAACACTTTTCTTCGGTATTCACAACTGAGAGGGACCGAGTTGTAGAGGAGGACAGTATGAAACAGGTTAGTCGGCTAGAGGAAGTGGATATTGGTAAGAAAGAAGTATTAGGAATTTTGATAACTTGAAGATAGATAAGTACCATGGGCCTGATGGAATTTATCCAAGGATTCTATGGGAAGTGAGGGAAGAGATCGCATCAGGGCCTTAGGCAATGATCTTTCTCACCCTTACTGTCCACAGGTATAGTGCCAGAAGATTGGAGAGGGCATACCTCATTCCCTTGTTCAAAAAAGGAAATAGGGATAACCCCGGAAATTGCAGGCCAGTTAGCCTTACTTCAGTGGTGGGCAAATTATTGGAAAGGGCTCTGAGTGATACGATTTATGATCACCCAGAAAGGCACAGTTTGATTTATGATTATCAGCATGGATTTGTGAGGGGTAGATCATGCCTCACAAACCTTAATGATTTCTTTGAAAAGGTGACCAAACGTGGATGAAAGTAGAGCACTGGATGTGGTATACATGGATTTAAGTAAGGTGATTGATAAGGTTCCCCATGGTAGACTCATGCAAAAATTAAGAAGGCATGGATAGGGGAAATGTGGCAGATTGGATTCAGAATTGTCTGACCCTTAGAAGACAAAGCGTGGTAGTGGATGGAAAATTTTCAACATGATGCTCAGTTACAAGCAGCATACCACAAGGATCTGTCCTGGGCCCTCGTTTATTTGTGATTTTTGTAAATGATTTGGACGTGGGAGTGGAGGGGTGAATTAGTAAGTTTGCGGAAGATATGAATGTGGGTCACGTTGGGGATAGTGCGGAGGACTCTCCTAAGTTACAAAGGGACATTGATAGGATGCAGACCTGGGCTGAGAAGTGGCAGATGGAGTTTAATTCTGAAAACTGATTCATTTTGGAAGGACAAACTTGAAAGCAGAATACAGGGTTAACAGAAAGATTCATGGCAGTGTGGGGGAGCAGAGGGATCTTGGGGTTCATGCCCACAGTTCCCTGAAAGCTGCCACCCAGGTGGATAGAGTTGATAAGAAGGTGTATTGTGTGTTAGCTTTCATTAATAGAGGGATTGAGTTCAAGAGCCGTGAAGTTACGCTCCAGCTATACGAAAACCTGGTTCGGCCACATCTGGACTATTGTGTCCAGTTCTGGTCACCTCATTACAGGAAAGATATGGAAGGGTTGGACAAGGTGCATAGGAGATTTACCAGGATGTTGCCTGGAATGGAGGTAATGTCTTACGAGGAAAAATCGAGAGAGCTAGGGCTTTTCTCTTTTCAGCGATGAAGAATGAGAGGGGACTTGATAAAGGTGTACAAAATGATCAGAGGTATAGGTAGAGTTGACAGTGAGAGACTTTTTCCTAGAGTGGAGGTAACTATTACAAGGGGCCATAGTTTTAAAATGAATGGAGGTAGACATAGGGGAGACGTCAGAGAATAGGCTCTTTATTCACAGAGTGGTAGGGGCAAGAAATGCAATGCTGGAGAGGGTAGTTGAGTCGTCCTCATTATGGGCATTTAAGCGGCTACTAGGCATATAAATGATAGTATAAGGTAAGGGTAGAGATTGCATAGACTTTAGGATTAGGATAAAAGTTTGGCACAACATCGTGTGCTGAAGGGCCTGTACTGGGTTGTACTGTTCTATGTTCTATGTTTTATGTTAAATGTTGCTATGTTTTACTTTGTGGTGTATTTCACAAAAATGTTTGCAATGTAATTGTGTCTGTTGCAGTACCACTCAATAAAACATCCTTTGGTTTGGTTTGATCGCATTTTCAATGGATTCCAGCAGAATATCCTACATTTGCACTATAATTAGTGTAATTCTGTTATGATCTGTGTACCATCTAATAGAGGGGGACAGTTTTAAGTGCAGACATTTTCACTATATATCTAATGAACAAATAAAATGGATACATCAATGAATCACAATGAATTTCTACTGTAATAATCTATAAAGAGAGTCTTCTGTTGCAAAATTACCTTCTGTGATATGGCTGTCTATCCAGCAACTGGTCCCAAAGTCTGTTTTTAATAGAAAGTGTATGGGTGGGGGCTGAATGTGAAGTGACCCTCAAACACCGTTGAGGTCCTCTTTTGCACATAACAGTATCTTCCTGTTTAAGCTCCAGAGCTTTTGCAAGGAATCCAGTCTCTTGGATATCTATAGGATAATGTGAATGATGGATCAAGGCACCATAGACTCAGGTTTGCTGATGACACAGTAAATGTGCAAATGGGAGCTAAATGTTGCAAAATGACTTGATAGTGGATCATTACCTCAATGGATTGGTTTACTGCAAACAGTAAACACATTTTAAGGAATGAATCATACAATAGTTCAACTGATTTCTATGTTTTCAGCTTGCAAACCTATTGAAGACTAAATGTCCAGGCAGAGCGTGATGTAAACTGAGGAATTTATGCACGTAATTTTAATATTACTTGGTGAGATTTTGGGGCTAGTTTTTGAGTTAATATGAAGTGAGTTTTTCTTTGTGTATCTGAAGTCAATAGTTAACTTGTAAGTATTTCTGCAACCATGATTATTTATTTTATAAACAATTTTGAAGCCTGCTAGTGATGTCAATGGGTTTGTGCAGTAATGAACTTTTGTTTATTTTAGCGTGTTTGCAATACAGCATGATAAATAATGGAGTCTCAGAGGTTTATCTGCTTGTCATGGAAATGAGTTAAAGGTAAAGGTTAATCTGCCCTAATCTTATTAGACCATAGGACTGTTCTCTCATTGGAGTGAGAGATGACTGGCAAGCTTAAAAGAAATGCCCATAACTGAGATTTTGACTGATTTGACTGGTTTGGTGTTGCGCAAGAGAGGCAATGATAAATATAGTGAATTAGATTACCTTGGAGTGAAAAAGTTAGTGTCAGAAGTGCTGGGATAAAAAAAACACGTGATTATTCAAGTTGAGTATAGTGAAGTAGAGGTGTGGGTAGCTACAGGAAGAAGCTATCCACAGATCCAGCTGAAGTTGCAAGTGACTTAAAGGTGCAGCAGTGTTAGGTCTAGAGATCCAGGTGTCAGTATTACACAAATGGTGTTTATGAGAACTGTACCAGGAGCGGTGTTTTTGGTACTGTACAAAAGCTGTTCTGTTTCATTTCAATTTAAAGCAATATTTTAAGATTAATTGAATTATATGTTTACTGTATGTTTAAAGCATTTGAATTTGTATTAGAAGTAGATTAGGTTATTTTATCTTCACTTTTTTTAATAACCTTGTTTTGTTGTTAAAGCAAAATCTGCAGATTGTGTGCTTACCTTGAGACACCACCTTCTTAAAGCAGAAAGGAAAAAAAATCCACCAATCAATGATTGTGAAGAACAATAGACATCTTGAAGAAGTAAAACCAAACATCTGATTCTCCTCAAAGTCTCTGCAATAATGTCTACTGTATCAACTACTTCATTGTTTATTCTTGGGATGTGAGTGACCCTACTGCCCATTATCTGTTGCCAATTCCTGATTGTCCTTGGAAAGGTAGTGGCGAGCTGCCTTCTTGAACTACTGCAATCTGTGTGCTGTAGATAGACCCACAGTTCCATGCAAGAGGAAATTCCAGGATTTTGACTCAACAGCACTAAAGGAACAATACATTTCCATGTCAGGGTAGTGAGTGACTTGGAAAGGAATTTACAGTTGGTGGTGTTTCCATCTATCTGCTGCCCCTGACCTTGGTGATTGTGGTGGAATTTAAAGATATTTTTACAAGGAGCCTTTTTGAATTTCTGCACCAAAATTTCTAAATGCAATCTGTAACTAGCTGGCAACATTCAACAAATAATATATACTTCAAAATACTTCAAGGGTTCCACTAGTCAGACCAGGATTTGTTTTCCTCAACCACACTACATTGCGCAGGCCCTATCATTCCCTACACTCAAAGAGGACAATGACAGCAACTGTTGTATGTGCTGCAGTACCGATAACTGTCAGAGAATAGTTACCAATCCTCATTTCTCTACTGGGTCTAAGAGTTGTTTGATTAACACTGGTAGAAGGTGAGCCACTAATGAATCTTAATAGAAAGAGTTATATGGCCTAACAGTTCATTGCATTATAGCAGTAGGTACACGTCGGCTGGCTAGACATAATTACAAAGGCTATCAGGGGTCAGGGATGGCATATTTGACTCCCTTGAGATCTTGAAGTTCACTCTTCATTATCCTACACAAGATATTGTCAGATTAGGTGGGTCTTAATGCCATCTGCACTATCAATTGTTTCAGAACCATTAACCTATTGATCAGCAACATTGATCATGCGCAGCATTCAAAGCGTAGTGTGCTCTAATGCTCACACAGTATGATAGGAATCCCAGTGGATTTAATTGGACTGTTCATACAATACTTGGTGAGCAGCAGTGGAAGACCTTCAGACTCAGCTTTAAGTTGCGTGCCCTATACAAACAGTCAGCAGCAGGGAAGAGCTGAAGGCATAAGACTGTGGCAGAAAGAGGTCATGTAGTTGTCCTCAGTAAGGAAGAATGTACCAGCGAGCATTAAAGGAATTCACAATGTGCTAAGAGATATATCAGACATGTTAGCAACACCCCAGAGAAGGAACTCTGAAGTAGATACAAGATGCATCACTAGGTGGTGATCTACAGTCCCACAATGGAGTTCAGCAATGAAAAAACACAGATCAGAAAGTTTATGGGTGAATACAACTCCAGCCCCTGTTGGGCCAGAGGAATCTTTAAAATTGGCCACTTGTCCTGGCTAGAAAAGCAACCTTAAAAAAAAATTGTTACAGCTCACATTGAGTCTTTTGACATGTGAGCAGATAGCATGTCTTACAGTTACAGAAAAGAATTAAAGCATCACAAAAGAAATATTAATCCAAGATCACAGGCCCCCGGAAGTCACACCATCAATAGTCCAAGTGATATTGTTGAACAGATTAAAAGCCTTAATAGATCTTGTCTACTGATCCAATTAGAACAAAGTTTGGGAGAATTTATTCTGGTCGAGTAAAAGGTGAGAGATCACTCAACAGCTGTGATCAAAACAGGAATCATTTATTTAACTTATAATTTGATGAATCATTTTGTTTAACAGTGATAGAAGTGGTACTTTTTTTATAGCTGCTTTTCTAAAGCCTTTTTAAAGCAAGATTCATAAACCAAAAGCTGAACAAATAAAAGTACAGTTTCACATGATGTTTCACCTTGCCATGGGATAAAAGGAGCTACAATTACGTTTAAAGAAACACTGAAAACCTTGACAATTATTTCATGCTCAGAACTAATAAAATTACTGAGAGGAAAAAATTTAATGGAACAGTTCAGTAACCAGGCAAATCTATTGATGATTTCATGAATGATCTCGACAGAATAATGGAGAAAATCAATTATGATGATTTTAAGCCAAAATTCATTTAAGCTGGATTTGTTGTAGAAATTGCTGATTACTCTTTGTCAAATATAATGCAGTCCTGGCTGTAGGGCAGTTTCCAGATATTCGATAATGGAAAGGTTTTGCGGCAAATCAAATGAATCTTTAGATGAGTTGGTCAGCTATGGAACTAGAGATCAGCAAATTCCATTCTATTTTAAGATACAAAACAACAAATGATACATGTGAAAACCAATACAGTGAGTAGGCCAGATACCAGACATAAAAATTCCTTGTTAATGTTATGGAGGAATATAAACCTCAGGCAAAGTCAATGCATTTATATTTTGGAAAGTTGATGTTTAGATCAATGGATACTTCATAAATTTCAAGTCAGACACAAGGATGATGGTGACTATATTATAATACACTGAGTCTTAGTTAAGAAAACACTTGTCCAAAACTAACAACAGTTCAATTACATTATCCAGATAGCATACCATTTAAAGTTAAAAGTATCCCACTTCCGACTATCAAAAATAGATTTTCTACTGTTTAGAGTCCCCTATGGAAACTTCACAATCAAGAATTCTCACTCGAATAGGAAAACATGCCATGATCTCTATAGTATTAAAATTGTGGAAGAGGTAGAATGTAAGGACTTGTTGTAAGAACAAGAATACCCCAAGTTAAAGTACGAAAATATCACAATACTGAATATTGCATTAGATTGGAGAAAAATGCTGAACTCTTAACAACTCTGTGCGAAGGTGCTGGTGTTGGATTGCGATGGACAAGGTCAGAAGTCACACAATACCAGGTTATAGCCCAACAGATTTATTGGAAAGCACAGGCTTTCAGAGCACTGCACCTTCATCAGGTGAAGTCCAACAGTATCCGTTATACATTTTTCTAAGGAACAGTGCTCTGAAAGCTTGTGATTTCAAATAAACCTGTTAGACTATACCCTGGTGTTGTGTGACTTCTGTTTATTAACAACTCTGAAGGATCTGAATAGCCTTGACCAATCACGACCATCCTCTACTTTGGTGAACTAGTTCTCATTTTGAACAACTTCTCCTTTAACTCACCTCTCTTCTTCCAAATCAAAAGGAATGGCACAGGGCTCCTGCATTGGTCTGAGCTATGCCTGTGTCTTTTTGAAAAATGTGGAACTTTACTTGTTCCAGTCCTACTTGGAGGCCCACATGCATCTTTTTTCTGATACTTCAATAATGTTGTCAGTGCTGCACCCTGCTCTCATTGACAATGGGAAATTCAACCAATTTTGCTTTCGATTTCGATCCTTCTCTCACCATCATCTGGTCTGTCTTTGACTTTTCTTACCACTTTCTTAGCTTATCGCTTTTCATTTTTAGGGATAAGCTATCCAATAATATATACTTAATCCCAGTGTTACCTTGACTATGCCTCCTCAGACTCTACTTCCTTTACAGAGTGAATTCCATTCTCCTGGTTTCTCCATCTCCACTGCATCTCTTCCACAAAGTGCCTCCGACATGACCTCCTTTTACTTCCAAGGAATCTGCCCATTGTGGTTCACAGCATCCACTACCAAGTCTGATCCATTTCCCACACCCATGACCTCACCTCGTCCCCTCTTTTTGAGAGTAACAACATACTTCCATTTGCCCTTACCTTCCACAATGCTGGACTCCCTATTCAAAGGATTAAACTCAACCATTCCTACCACCTTCAGCAGATGCCATTATCAAATGGATATTCCCCTTCCCTGTCAACAATCCACATTGATCATTCCCTCTCTGACACCCTGGCCCATTCCTCCATCACTCCTAACACTTCATTTATATCTGTGGCACCACGCAATTGCAAAAAGTGGAGCACTTGCCCTTTTCACTTCCTTCCCTCTCACAATCTGAAGCCACAAATTCACCTTCTGGGTGAAGCTGTATTTCACTTGTACTTCTTCTAATATAGTTTACTGCATTTGCTATTGACAAAGTAGTCACCTTTATATTGTTGAGACCAGACAACTGCTGGGTGACACTTTGGAGAATTTGAAACATTAACTCTGTTCCTCTCTCCACAGATGATGCCAGATCTACTGAGTTTCTCCGGTATGTTCTATGTTTGCTAAATTTTTATGTCCCCAAATACTCAAAGATACACGTCCCTTACTAATGTACGTCGCAGAATTGACAAGAATGAACATAATTTCCTGAGTCACAAATCTGATAGAGTGATGCTCAAGTATAATTACTCAAGCCAAACATTTTTTCTTTGAATTTGTGGTGAGAGAAATCCACTTTATGCCTTCAAAGGGCAAGAATTTATCAGAAGCATCCAAGCATAGAGATTTTACAAAACTTGATGCAAGTTATGGATTCTGAAGGATGACATGGGGCAATCAAAATTGCATGCTGCATTGATCACTCCATTTTGGAGATCTTGCTTCATTTGCTTCATTAAATCTTGGGAGCACCTTGTCCAAACTTTTGCTAAAATCCCAGCAGATGTTATGGATGAACAAATCAATTTCTGCACTGAAACCTGATTTGACAGATAATGTTTTGGTTTAATTTTAATAAGGTGGTCTGTCAGTGAAACATAAGCACACAATGTTTAAACATTAAAACAGAAGTTTATTACTTTAACAAAATGAAAATAAAATATAAGTAAATAGTTTGATTTATTCTAAACCAAATTCAAGAGTGTTATGAACTGACTGTAAAATCTCATTAATCCCAAAGCACTCGTTTTAAAAGTTTGATAAAAAGCACCCAGTTTACTATACTAACAATTGTAAGTGAGAAAAGATCTTTTCCAACACCTTGAAAGATTTAAGTTTGTCATAACTTTAAGTCCTGAACTGAAAATGTTTGATGGATCCAGGAAGAATTATAATATGCAACTGTTTAAATGTACTCAGCTTGAAGCAATTTCTTCAATTTTTTTTCACAATGTCTCTGGTTTGTGACGATTGCTAACTCCTTGCTATAAGGTATTTTAGTTTTATTTTATTCTCTCTTCTCATGTGCATTGTTGTACACATCCATTTCTATCCAAAGACTTCAAAGAAGTGCTCAAAAATAAATTAAAATTGAAAAAAAAACAAGTCTCTAACTAAGACATGGGTGGTTTTCACCTAAGCGTAAAAGTGCATTAAACCTAGAAATTACCAACTCAGATAACAAGGACCCCTTAACGCTACTAAGGAAGCTCAATAAGAAATTCTAAAATGAAACAACATGGCTCCAGAAATTATTAACTTCAGACACAGAGGATACATACATCACTAACCCAAATTTAAAATCAATGATATTGGAAAACATATACTTCAGACAATTTAAATCACGCACTATTTTACAAAATCTTCACAGAATCTTATAAGTTATGGCTAACATATTGGTCTATGGGGAAATTGTTAAAGAACATTACTTTAAAGTACATACAGCCCTAACAAACTTATAAGCAGAAGGGCTCACCCATAACAAAGGGTGAATTGTCTGAAGAAACTTTTCTTTTGGTTCTGGCAAAATAGTTTGCGATTGAAATGGAGGCTCGCTGAGTTACATCAGCCTGAGAGAAATTTCTGGTAAGTCCTTGGTCTGAAGTTTATCACAGAAATGGATTATAAATCATTTGTTTCTCCCCTTAGGGTGGCATGGTGTCTCAGTGGTTAGTACTGCTGCTTCACAGTGCCAGGGGCCCGGGTTTGATTCCACCCTTGGGCGACTATCTATGTGGAGTTTTGCACGTTCTCCCTGTATCCGTGTGGGTTTCCTCCCACAGCCCAAAGGTGTGTGGATTGGCTATGCTAAAATTGACCAGTATGTTCAGGCGTGTGTAAATGAAGTGGATTAGCCTTGGGATATGTCGGGTTACATAGAAAGGGGTGGGAGTGGGTCTGGGTGGGACGCACTTTGGAGGGCGGTGTGGACTTGTTGGGCTGAATGGCCTGTTTCCACACTATAGAGATTCTAAGTGTTAAGGATGCTTCAAAAAATACAAAGGTTTTGACTTCATCTAACGACGTTCACCTATGAAGCCATATTTCTTGAGGGAAAGGTGCAATTACACTCTCTCTAGACCAGCAGTTGTTCACTTTTCCATGACGTTATTCATGATATCAAGTCACATATCCATTCCGCAGAGACAGGATAGCCAGCAAGCCACAAGTGACAAGGCCAAATCTGACAAGATCAGTTAAGGCTGGCTCACAGAAACAGAATATAAGCGTAGGAATAGGCCATTTGGCAGTTTGAAACTGCTTCACTATTCAATATGAACGTGGCTGACCATTCAACTCCATATCCTGTTCCTGTTACCTCCCCATACACTTTGACCTTTTTAGCTCTTTAAAAAAAACTTGAACATCTGTCAGTATTGTGTGGAGCACCTGTCAGGCCAAAGGCTCAGTGGGTTGGCAAAACAACATTTTTTAGCATGGACAGCTTTTTACAGTCGTGGCCAATGTACAAGTAAGTAAAGTCTGGGCATTCTAGATTCACTTTGCTCTGGTGACCTAAGGAAGCTGCAACAAGACCGCTTCGGAATCGCCAAGTATAGCAAAAACATGTGGTCAAACTTGTGGTACCCTAGGATTTCCAAGGACATTGAGGATAACATCACTGACTACAAGATCAGTGCCATCCGCCAACCAAGAGCCATCAATACCAGTCACATTCCTCACAGGGCAATGGGAATACGTTGGCACAGGTATATTTATTTTTGATGGAAGGTTTCACCTCATTGTCGTTGATTACTTCTCCTGACGCATAGAGGTTTAAAAAAATTGCACACCATAACCAATGTGGTTATCAGAGCTGTAAATAACTTTTTTGCGATTTATCTTGTTCTTCATGCAATTGTTTCAAACAAGTTGCTGCAGTACACTAACAGGTGCTTAAATCAACTTGTTGCCTGTTCTGGATTTGAACATATCACAAGCTCATTAAGATGTCCACAACGAAATGGGGAATCAGAGCAATAGGTCAAGACAGTCAAGTCAATCTGGAAGAAGAATACAGACTTCTCTACTGGACTGTCATATTGTAAATACAGCATACTGTGGGGTTCGGGTTTATGATTAGTAATTTGCTGATCTTTAGATGGATCGAATCGCCTCCAGATCCTCGGTTCTGACACTGAACGTATTTAGGAATGTGAAGTGAAGTAAGGCAGTAGACAGGTGTTTCAGGACAAACTAATCTCTGCGAGATGTCAGAGGCTTGTTCTTTACTCAGAGAGTGGCAAGGGTGTGGAACGCACTGCCTGCCAATGGAGTTAACTCAGACATTTTAGGGGCATTTAAACAGTCCTTGGATAACCATATGGATGATGATGGGATAGTATGGGGGAGGGGCTTAGATTAGTTCACAGGCCGGCGCAACATCGAGGGCCCAAGGGCCTGTTCTGTGCTGTATTGTTCTATGTTCTATGTTTATTAAATACAAAAAGATAAGTATAATGTAAGAAATAAAGACAAATGTGATAAACAGTGAAATTGATATAATCAACGATAAAGAGGACAGTAATTAAATACTCAATTAAATCAAATACAGGTCAAACACTATGAGAATCAAACAGATTTAATCATGGAAAACTTTAATCAGACTTGCTGACCTTAGCATTCCTGCACTGGTACCACCTGCCTTCCCCTCCCTGTCAGGGGTTGGAAACTTTGGGGTCTCAAAAGTTGAAGCTCACCACTGGGGAAAAACACTATTTTGAACTACAGCTGGCTGTTCCTGATGTCTCAATGAAGACTCTAGACTGTGAAGGGCTTCAGTCTGGGTTGAGTATGCTGATGCGGTAGGGTGTCTATTGGATGCATTGGTTATTACTTGGTTTTCCTTACTTTCTGGTGGTTTTGCCGGCTGGTTTTCACCTCAGAATGTGTCTGAAGCCTGGTGGTGTTGGTCGGGTCAGTGATTTTTGGAGGTTGTCAGTCCTTAGGACCTGCTGGTTGTGGTTGGCTGCTGTTGCTTCCCTAGTGCAGCATAGGCTTGTATCGGTAGGTTTCGGAATTGTGGTTGGGATCGCCCTTCTGGAAAAATGCTCTTGGAAATAACTGCTGTTATTAGCTGTTGGAATTCTCCTTGGGATTGCTGTTTGGAACACCTCCTAGGAATAGCCACCAGGGGATCAGCATTGGCAGCATAGCTGTTTGGAATTCCTCTTCAGGAGATAACTCTACTGAATAGCTCTGTCAGCTGAGATTGGGGCCTGCAATTATACTAACTGGAGCCTCTTATCTTTGCAACTAATCTGTATTTGTCCATTGAGTTATTGGTTCTTTCTGAGATCAATTTGATACCTGACAGTTAAAAGTATGTGTGAATACATTTTGATTGAAGTTGAATGCCCGATTATCTCTGTGAATTAATACTGATGGAAGTTGAATATCTGGTATGTATATAGGCTCCATAACATCTGTGCTGGATTTCCCAAGGTGTAAACCTTACTTTCAGTCTAGTGGATTAGGCCTGGTTGATAGCTCTCTTAATGGAGGTGTACATTGGACTTTTGGGTTGAACAATAGTTCCCAGCAGCTATCGCTGTGTCTGTGTATTTTTTCCAGACCTCAGTTCCCTTTCTTTTAAAAGTGTTTGAAAAGTCCAGCATTTTGGCCCAGCATTGTAGAATATGGGGGTTATTGAGACACAATATTCCTCGGGGGCTTGAGAGGTAGGACAACAGGAAATAATCTGAGTAAAAGGATATCCATTTAAGACAAGAAATGGGATTTTTTTCTTCCTCTCAGAGGGTAACAAATCTGTGGAATTTTTTACCTGAGAAGGTTGTCACGCCTGGGTCAATTGACATATTCAAGATAGATAAAATTTTAATAAGTAAGGGAATCAAGGAAAAAGGCAAGAAAGTGGAGTTAAAGGCGATTATCTGGTTAACATGAACTCATTGAATAGCATAGCAGACTTGATGGGCCAAATGGCTTGCCCCCATTTTTACATGTTATGGATTTAGACATTAAAAGCAAGTTCTGTATTAATTCCACTTATCATAGTCTCCATGACCTAATTCTCTCCCACTCGTAGAATCCCTACAGTATGGAAACAGGCCCTTCGCCCCAACAAGTTCACACTGACCCTCAGAGCATCCCACCCAGACCCAAACTTCTATAACCCACCTAATCTACACATCCCTGAACATTATGTGAATTAGCATGGTCAATTCATCTTGATTGCACATTTTTGGACTGTGGGAGGAAACCAGAGCACCAGCCCAGACACAAGGAGAACGTGAAAACTCCACACAGACAGTCGCCCGAGGGTGGAATTGAACCCGGGTTCCTCGGACTGTGAGGGAGCAGTGCTAGCCACTGTGCCATCCAATTGAATGTTGACATCTCAGACATTATTGCTAATTTTCAACACTTTACAGATATAATATTATATTTATCTTGCCATTTGCACAGCTTAATAGGTCAGTTTGAGGCATTTGCATACTCTGTGTATCCTTTATCCTGACTGCTGTCATTTTGGTGCAGCTATCAACTTGCATAAGTTTATACACAGGAACAAAAACAAAGTTGCTGGAAAGGTGGGGCAGGTCGGCAGCATCTGTGAAGGACAAAAGAGTTAACGTTTCGGGTCCTGTGACCCTTCCTCAGAACTGCTGAGAACAGTTCTTTTGAATTTTATGCAGAAGTTCACAATTTGTTTTGGAGTTCAGGCCTGCTGGTAGCTTTCTCATAAAACCTGGAGAAACAAAAATCTACAATGTTTTGAGTGAATGCTCTATAACGTTTTTATAACATAAACTATGAAATTAAGATTCAGGCCATTGTTTTGATTGCTATGCAGAATAAAAATGACCATCAACTGCAAAAATACGGAATATAACAGCATTCATTGCAAAATACAGAAAAAATTAATTTATTTGTACTGTCTACATTTAATGTAAAATGTTATGAAGTTCTTAAAGAACATGATGGATTGATTCAGATGGAGGAATATGAACCAGAATCACTAATAGCTTGTTTAATCTCTTTGCAGATACTGACACCACATATTTTAAGCATTTTCCACTTTTATTTCACGATCCTAGTATTTACATAATTGTTTCTTCTGATTGAAGAATTTTTTATTGTCGCTGAGAGAATAGTTTGATCTCAAATGGTCAATGGAAATGATCATCATAGCTAAGAAGGCATACGGGTGCTTGCCTTTATCAATTGTGGCAGAGGTTATAAGAACAGGGAGGTTACGTGGAGCAGTGCAGAACGTCGGTTAGGCCACAGCTGGAGTACTGTGCACAGTTCTGTCACTAGACTTTAGGAAGGATATGGAGGGTGTGTAGAGGAGATTCACCAGATGTTGCCTAGGATGGAGACTTTCAGCAAGACATTGGATAACCTTGAGGTGTTTCCTTTGGAGTGGAGAAAATTGAAGAGGTAAGATTATGAGATGCATGGACAGGAGGAATAGAAAGCAACTCTCCCCCTTAATTGACGACAGCATCATTTTAAAGTGAAAGGGAGGTGGTTTAGAGAGGATTAGTGGGATGAAATTAGATTGAGTTGTTAGAGGGGATTTTAGTAAAGGCTTTTCTTTTCACCCAGAGGATGGTGGGGGTCTGGAGTGCATATCCTCGGGAGGTGTTGAGACAGGAAGCCTCACATCTTTTAAAAAGTATTTGGGTGAGCACATGAAGTGCCATAACATTTAAGACTATTGGTCTAGTCCAAGAAAGTGGATCCAGCTCAGCTAGTGGTGTATTGTTGGTAGTATAGACTCAATAGGTCAAAGGACCTCTGCTGTACTGTGTGATTCTTTGATTCCATGATCACTGTTTTCTGCTGCCTTGAGGCTCGTGGCTATTCTGCACATTGGAGAGATATACATCCTGGTCCCCTCTTGGTAGTAAATGACTTGTAATGAGTTTCTCTCCATCAAAGAGTGACTGTACTATCTGAGTCCAATTACTTTGAGCTTTTTTTATTAACATGATTGCAAATAGTACTGTTCAACATCTCATTAGTACCAACCACTCCACTCCTTTGTAGTAACCTGCCAATGTCACATCATGATATATATGTCTACCTCCTTAACATATCCATTGTTGTTCTGAGCTGATCAATTTTAACAGTTTACCTGGTTGAAGGTTTTATGCCAGAATAACAGGCAGTGAAAGACCAGCTCTCCTTCAAGCCTTCCTTGACCTTTTGAAGTCTGGGCCATCATGACTTGACACTTCCTGACCCCGTTGTTACTATTTCATCTTCTGACCGTGTTAAAAAGGCAAGGAAGGAGAATTGAATTTATTTAAGTAAAATTCCTCACTTATGCCCCCCCAATGCAGGCAGTCAAAGCCAGCCAATAGATCCCATTGCCATGCGCATTTGAACTGTAAGTCCACTTGCTTTCTTGTTGATGTGATGTCTGTCAAGGTTAAGGACAGGTACATGTTCATCTTCCAGATATGGAGATTCAAACACCACACTTGCCAAAAACTCAATGCAGATGCTCACTACCCTCTTTGGGAAAAGAAACAATTGAATGTCTATGGTGAGAAGTGTCAGAATGTACCGAAGAGTACATTTGGAATAGACCCCTTACCTAGGATATTCTTGACCCAGGTATGATGTTCCAAACTGCAGTATCAGTCTAAGAGTGCTCTGAAGATTACATTTTAATTGAAGGTTGGTGTAATTTTTGTAGACAGTGTAAATAAACACTAAGGAATGAACTACTTCAAAACTTTTCTGCGTACAGATTCAAGTTATGCTCTATTGCCACCTCTGTTGTGTTGTTGTGAGTTCTTCTATTTCTTATACCAGTTATCCTTAAGGACTGCCTGATCAAAAGGGCCATTTTGTACTGAATTATAGCTGCTTGATTCAAGTCATTTGACACTGCTCTGAGAGAAATCTCAAATTAATTCCTCACACAGAATGAGGAAACAAACATATATTATACATCGCATTTTTTGTCCCAAAGTGCTTCACATCTAATTAATTAACTATAAAATGTAATCACTTGCTTTTACTAAAATCAAAACAGCAGGTTATTTACATGCAGGAAGAGTCCACATAATACGGCCAATAAGATACATGATGGAGTAACCTGCTCTGGCAAAAGGTGCATAAAGGTGATAAGGGCCAAGACACTGTAAAATATTCTCTTTTCTTACTGTGCTACAAGGTTTTGCTTCTATGAAACAACAGATGTGTCTGGGATCTTAGCTCAATAGATCAAATTGCATCATAAAAACAGCTTTTGTAGAAAATGCACTCAAATTCTGAAGTGGAGCTCAAACCCACAACCTCCTGACCCAAAACTGAGAAAGCTACCAGAGGAACCACGTTGACATGTCTGAATTTTAAGGGAATGTTTCCAGGCTGTCTCATACAGGATAACAAGGTGTAGAGCTGGATGAACACAGCAGGCCAAGCAGCATCACAGGAGTAGGAAGGCTGACATTTCCAGCCTAGACCCTCTCAGCTATCCCCTCTTCCCACCTCAACCACACAAGCTTCAAAATCTCCCCTCCCGCCTCGCATCCCAAAACCAGCCCAGCTCATCTCCGCCTCCCTAACCTGTCCTTCCTCCCACCTATCCCCTCCTCCCACCTCTAGCCCCACCCCCATCTCCTACCTACTAGCCTCATCCTGCCCCCTTGACCTGTCCGTCCTCCCTGGACTGACCTATCTCCTCCCAACCTCCCCATCTACACTCACCTTTACTGGCTCCACCCCCACATCTTTGACTGGTCTATCTCCTCTCCACCTATCTTCCCTTCTATCCATCTTCTATCCACTTCCCCTGTCTCCCTATTTATTTCAGAACCTCCTTCCCCTCCCCCATTTCTGAAGAAGATCTGGGCCTGAAATGTCAGCTCCCCTGCTCCTATGATGCTGCTTGGCCTGTTATGTTCATCCAGCTCTTCACATTGTTATCTCAGATTCTCCAGCATCTGCAATTCCTACTGTCTCTCAGACATACAGGAGTTTCTTTTTCAGTCAGACTGAACAGAATTGAAATATAGCTTCTTGACGATGTTCATGTTTCAGACTGAAAAGCTAAGGAAGCCAGTTACGCAAAGTAGCTGTTAATATTCTAAATTCTATGTCATTGTTAAATTATTATGGTAGCTAATATTGAAGTACAGCAACAAACAATTGCAATGTTACTGTAGAAGGTGCAAATGCCAATATATTATATAAATTCAGTTGCTGAATGTTTGCATTTAAAACTGTTTCATTGCAAAAAAAAACTGGCATTTCAGTTTTTGTTTTACAGTTTGTTTGCGCCCCCCCAAAAAAAACTTAGCAAGGCTGAGGGATATGTTGACAGTGGCTCGTGCTAGAAGTGGCTGTAAGGTTTGATGGTGGTTAAGAGATGTTTAAGTACAGTTGGACAGCACCATTGCAGAGGAAGAAGTTTGGAGGTTGAAAAGGCCATATAAATTGCTTCTTTAGCAAAGCACCTTTTGTGACGTTGCTGTTGGTCATCAATGTCTGTGAAATTAATTACTTGATAAACAGAGGACTTCAGTTTCTGTCCATGCTGTTGCAAAATGTCATCCATAGGTAGCAGAAAGAATGAAATTCTAGCATAGCATGCCACTAAACTTCATCTTCCACTCCTGTGCCCCTTGATTTTCAGCTGGGAGATGTCCTGCTTGCACATGAACTGGGAGTTTGTGTCTAAGGCCAGCGATCTCACATAATTAACTGACCACCCCCCGCATCCCCCGACACTTGCAGCTGCCTTAGATTGGAAATTAATTTGAACGTATCAGTTAATCCAGACATTATTACTTGTTGGAATCTAGGCTGCATTGCCATGGCAATGCTTGATGAATAGCATTGGTGCTGAACAGCTATATACGTAACAGAGTCCTTAATTGTTGTCAGGTGCAAACACAGAAAGAACCATCTTCCAGTTACATCAACTCAAACCATCATTTAATGAACAACACCAGCTAAAATAGGAACCACCTGTTTAGTGTATTACAAGGCAGATTCCCTCACATGAACCTCAGTTATTTATTTAACATGCAGCAATAACCAAAAAGGAACTGCCCCACATCACACTCTCTTCAAAACGAAATGATTCACCTCAGGCCGTTGGACTCTTCACTTGTTTCATTATCTTTATCATATCAAGCGCTATTGGAAAGCAATTGTTTGCCAGTGTAATGGTGTTGTGGAGATTCATAAAAAAATAATTCAGACTCCAGATTAAACAAGATGTGGAACGCACAACCTAATTGCTGTCTGTATTATACAACACAATGCAATCATTGAATAGAACACCACCACAGCTCATCAAATGCAGAAATAGAAGGATCCAACTTTAATTTAGTAACTAATTATCATTTTAGATCCAGTGATATAGAACATAACGGTTCCGCTAACAATAAATAAAAAGGCACAAATCCAGTTTTTTTTCAAACCAAGGACCAAAACCAACGTACAAACTCAGCTTCAGAAGACTTGCTGATGTGTCACTTTATGGTTCCATTCAGTAACAGCCCACATGTCCCAACAGCATTTTCTGTTCCTCTGCCATTGAGTTTCCCCCACCCCTATTGCCTCTACTTCACTTCAGTGATTGTTCAGTGATACAGCTCTAAACTCCTGGAAGCCCATCCCTCAATTCCCCATTCTACACAATTTAAAACAATAACTTTGGAAAGTTCAAAAACATTTCAACTATGAGCTTATAGCAGATTCTTTGCAGCCCCTAAGATGATCATCATCAAGATCTGCGGGCTTTTCAGCTTACAGTTTCCAAGTCTTTGCTCAGTTTAACTTTCTTGGAGGTTGAATTTCCATGAGTTCCTCCTTCTCCCTCATTTCGTGACATGCTGTTATTACTGAAATATTAATTGTATTCTCTATAATGAAGCCTGTTGCAAGATATCGGTTGAATTAATCTGCCATCTCCTTATTTTCCCTTGTTAATTCCCAGATCTTCTACTTATAGAACAAATGGTCTCTTTGTTAATTTACATTTTTTTTGGCAGATCTATAGAAAGTCTTGCTATCTTTTCTTTTAAAAAAAATGAGTTCATGCTCTAATATTTCCCTTCCTCAATTGACACCAGCGGTCAACCGATACATTGTTCATACACCTCACTGCACAACAAAATGGTTGATGAAATCACCAAGGTAATAACAGTACTGGCTCTTCAAAATATCTTTTATTAGGTGTTGTGTAATGTTTGTCTCTTTCTGTCAACAAAAACTGAATTAAAAGAGTAACATCAGCACAAAACATAGCAAACTATTCGCAGTTTGTGAAACTAATCTTGTATAATGTTTTTGATATGACGCTTTGCCTTTAGAAATTGATTTTTTCAACTTTTTTTTAATCTTTCAAAACTGCTAAGTGGTGAAGATTAGAGAAAAAAGTCCAAATTGTTTAAAATGGAAACAAAAGCACCTGGAAGTGCTGAACATGTTGTGCAGAATCTGTAGAGAGAGAAACAGTCAAAATCATAGCATGTTTTTGGATGTGTGAATTGCATCAACTTTTTTGGAGGGTTTTAAATTGTTGGGCCTAATAAATTTTCTCACCTTATTTCACTAACCACTCTAACTCAATGTCATCCCACATATTCAATTTCATTCCTACTTTACCACGTGTCATTCACAAAACAACTCATCACTCCCCAGAAATTATCCAGCATCTCTTGTATCCGTGCCATCTTCTGTTGTGTAGCTGGTTAAGCACTATCAGTCTGAGCTTTCCTGTGTGATGCCTGACATTTGCTGTAGCCAGCGTACATATGGAAATTGAGGCCCCACATTGTGGGATGAAGACCCTGTTGGATAGGTTGGTGCAGAGACAAGACTTGCCACATTTAAGACTAACAGCAGAGACCATGAGAGAAGAACATGCCAGCCTAATCCATGCTTATTGACTGGAACAGACTAATATCGGCTATCTGGAGGAATGCCGAGTACTGTAGGAAGAAGGTCACTGTCTCTCCCAACCTGGAAGAAATTTTCTGAAGAAGGGTCTAGGCCCGAAACGTCAGCCTTCCTGCTCCTCTGATGCTTCTTGGCCTGCTGTGTTCATCCAGCTCTACACATTGTTATCTCAGATTGTCCAGCATCTGCCGTTCCTGCTATCTCAGAAAATGTCACCATCTTCTCTCCGATACCTTGCGCGCATTGGCTCTGCCACAGAATCCATCAAGGCACATCTCACTCTTGCTTCAAAATCTTTCCCACTCACCCTCACCCACCCTAAACTGGGACATGATTAACTCTGAATTTTCTCTGTCCTGCCTACTCACTTACTTGTGACACATCCCTATCTGCATCAAAAATAATAGCTGTGTCATCCACCTCCTCCTCCCTTAAGGCCTGCATCTCTCATTCAGAGAGGAAAACAGTGCACAACAGGGTAGAGAGCATCAGGATGGCTCGCCTGACATTTGTTTCCTCACCCTTTACTCTGACCACACCAAGCAGGTGATTGACTATGGCCAAGATCTCTTTGCTGATATCAGAAGCTGCTCTTGGTTGACTATGCTGGGACATCCAGAATAAAAAAAATATTGTATTTTGTTTTGAATGAGACCTGCTGACAACCCTCACAACTTCTTGCCCTTGCAGCCATGCTGAATGAAAAGCCATGACAGAAAGGATGTGTCTATGATAGCTCTAACTGATGGGACATAATGCATAAAAGGCAAGGCATTGCGTGGTAGGATTGCTGTGAGCATTCAGAGTGACTGAGCACTATGCCAGCAAGTGAAGGGCTTAGAGCTGCAGCCTGGTCCAGTTTGTGAACTAAGTGTGCGCTGCTGAGTGCACAGTGCTCCTGCTGCAGCATTATAATGATAGTTGCCAGCCAGCATTGATGTGTAGTACTACAAGTGGATCAGGAACATGCTGTGATGCTTGTTGAAAGCTGATACATATCAGATGCCAATGTCCATGGATATGAACTTCACATGGCTAGTGCCCATGGAGCATGCCTAGAGATATTAGGGCCCAGCATCCAACACAGAGGTCTTCAGGACAACTAGAGAATTGAAGTTACTGAGGACCTGCAATGATTTTCAAATTGAGAATTGGTAACTTAACGTCTTGCTTATTTGATGTGTTTGGTAAGATAGGCAGCTGGATGTTAGTGAAGTAAGTTGTCATTTCAGAGTTCAATAAATATTTTTTCCCCCTTAGTTGGCAACTCACTGCCGCTGACTGAGAAACTCACCATATCACTTGTCAAAAACATAAAAGATGGAAAACCATGCTCCTGACAACAGGACAGGGCTTGATGCACTTTTTTGACTGATGCCCAACAGTTTAGGCCAAACTGCTTCAGTTTTCCGGCAGTTTTTGCTCTCATTTCGGATTTCTAACGTCTGCAGTAGTCTGCTGTTCTGCAAATATCTTAAAGTTGATTATAAATTCTAGCAAGTTTACACATGTTAATTAGCTTTGCCTCAAAAGAAGAAAATGCACAGTCAGAGGCTGATTTTTGTGGAACAACTTAGTAAGCTAATTCCAAGGTGATGAACATAGAAACTATGAAGGTGTTTTTGGTATATTTTGTGTAATGGCTAGTTTGAATTGAATCCTACTCACTATCCTCAAAAGAGTTCCCTGATTCCTGCTACTGATCTCCAAGGTTTTACTTCCTCATTTCCATTTGCTTACAGCACCTTTCAATCCTGAATCCATCCCTGTTCCCCATCATTAATTGAGAGGTACAATGTATCCTTCATATCATGTTGTGTACAAATGGTTTGTTAAGGGCTTCAGTCTAAATTGTAAGCCTGAACAATGCTACTTGACTGTGCAGTCAACTTTGGGAATAATCACAACTGGTTGAGTTTATTCCCATTGTATACACCTAGAAATGTTCTTGAACATGACACATAGAAACCAGAAGTAATATCCCTGACCATTTTTTTCTGCCCAGAACATAGGCATTGAAACAAGCATTTGGACTCTCATTGCCACCTTGAACGCAATACACTAATGGCTGACTGAACCCAAGCTAAAAAATGGAATCGAGGGCCTTAGTTCTCTATGTGACTGTTACACGAATGGTTGAGCAAATGGTTGTTTTATAACTGATGCTAACACTATTCAAGATGGAAAAAAGTCTTCATTTATTAACCTTCACAAACTACTAGAACTCTCATTCATTCTGGTTTTAAATATAACCTATTCTTCATACATTCTTCCAAAAATAAAGACTCATGATTTAAATGAAATGTGCTGACTCACTTCCATTTGATAAGAAGTTTCACTCCTGACATTGGTTGCAATGGTCAACAGATTTGGTAGCATTTCCAACTACGGCCTTTGAGTCGTAAAAGTCTTTGAATTTGTAAATGGAGACAAAGACATCTGAATATCAATGAAGGAGCTGCTGCTTCTTCAAACTTTGACATAGATCTAATGATGTGATTCCTGAAGTCAAGAAAAACATGGTTTCTGTTCTGTTGTATATTATGTGCCAGCTGAGCTTAAAAAAAATAACCACATGATTTGTTCATGGTTTTCCAAGAATTCAAATACATAAATGATTCACTGAGCCAACAATTTCTTGCACCCAAAACCTGAAATGCAGAATGTCATTTCACTTAATATGCAGGTCCATCTTGTCTCCAGAGAAATGAACGTGACAAAGTTAATTATAACAACAAAGTTAATTAAAGCATAGTAATTAATTTTAAAAACTGTACCATGCAATTACTCAGTATAGAAAATATAGTTGCCGTAGTCTTTTCAGGCCATAGGGCTGCTTCCTCATTTGAGTGATACAACTTGTAGTGTGTTAAAAGCCAAAGGAACTGTGGATACTGTAAATCAGGAACAAAAGCAACGTTGCTGGAAAAGCTCAGCAGGCCTGGCAGCATCTTTGAAGGGAAAAAAGAGAGTTAACGCTTTGGGTTTGGTGACCCTTCCTCAGAACAGAGGAAGGGTCACTGGACCCAAAACATTAACTCTTTTTTCCCTTCACAGATGATGCCAGACCTGCTGAGATTTTCCAGCAATGTTGCTTTTGTAGTGGTTTAACTTGAGTGTTACCACACACCAAGTGAAGTAAGAAACTGAGAAGGAGAATCCTTTGTGGTAATCTCAGCTAGTGCAGGATTTGAAAACATGCTGTTCGCATTGCAATGGATTGCAAATCAGCTGTCCAGCTAATTGAGATCGCTCACCCCCAGTAATGTATATAGATATTAAACATACTGTGTAAAGACATTTGAAATGCTTCCCCCGTGGTGGATTGTTTTTCTTCCCTTGGAGAACAGTGTGAAACTGTGAAATAACTTGCAGACTGAGTAATAACCTGGCAGGCCATGATGGACATTACTATCTGCACCAAAACATATGATGGTGATACAGCAGGGCTTTACGGACTCCTAAAATTTATATCCTGAACAGAAGGACCAACCATTGGATATTGACCCAAAGTTCAAAGGCAGAACTCTGGTCTCTACCCTTTGGACTGTCTGGAGGAGATTTTAAAACCTGCATCCTTCTGAGATTGGAATGCTTTTACTTACTGAGTTGATAACATTGATGCGGTCATGTAATGTCAATGGTGTAATACCATTGAAAAATGTGTTCTGGTGGATACATAAGAAAAGTGACTAAGGCTTATGTTAACTTCCTAATAATGCTTAAAGTCTGTGACACCTCGTGCTTCAAGTTTATTGCTTACCAGATGTCAAGTAGTCTTCCGGGGGTCTGGAATGCAGTAAAACTTTGTTTCTATGTTGTATCCATAAGTTTTGTACACATTATGTTGTAATTTTAAGAAAAGTCATAGGAATCCTTTATATGATTGATAAAGTTAGCTTTTTGTCTGTTTTATCTCTCGGACTTTGGTTTGAATCTAATGCAGATAAATATTTATTTCTGCTTGTCACAAATTTTCCCCATCAGATGTGTTCGTGCCATGCCAACCTAGATTTGATTTGAAACTTAGATTAGCAAATCAAGTTTAAAATTAATGGACAACATAAACCAAATTGCCCACACATGAAAAACATGTCAATATTTAATTGAATGAATGTGTATATGAAGGTATGAATAGGAAAAAATATTGAATGAAGAGCCAATATAGTAGAAATAGACGAGGTAAAGGTTTATGGCCATTGTTTTCTTTCTGTTGCTTCAAAGAGATCTGCCTGAAATCTGCTCCATAAGCAGATTAGAAGTATGCACAAAATATCTAATTATATATCTGTTTTAATACATCGTTCAGTTCTTGATGTTTGAGTCACATGGTTATATATGTAAAATATTACAGTTAATTAAATATCACAAGACAGATGTGAATTATAAAGGCCATTTTGCCAATTTTAACTCATTCGTTAATACATGTTACAAATGTTCCTGAATTAATTCAAAATATTCTTCTTTTGCAAGAGGAAGAATTTTCTCGTCATTACGTGATTTGCTTGTCCTGGTTTATGGTCCTTTGTCACCTAGAACTTAAAACAATGTTGTATATTTACTTCTTCTGTACTGTTTACTATCTTACATGCATCCGTGACATCAACTGTCAGTCATGTCTTTTCCATAGCAACAAATGGCAAGTTTTTCTTGTCTTCTTCCATATTGAAAATTCTTTTCTTACTCCATCCATCCTTCACCATTTACTATTCTTAATGGACTTTATTGTGCCTCATTGGTCAGTATTAGGCATAACATTTAAGTAAATGTCTTGTTTGGTGTGATCTAATGAAAACAGTTCCATGTCATTGCCAGGCCAGCTGATCTCAAGTAGGGCTGCAATCAGGGTGGTGTTACAGTTGACTTAAACTTCACTTGGACAATGGCCAGAAAATATGTTTTGTGTTCCTTAGTGATTGGTGCTCTTTATGCATCAGCACTCAACTTGCACTGAAGCTTGCACGAGAATGGGATTGGACTTGGCTGTGATGCTATTGTGGCAAAACAGCATGTCCGTAATCAATAACTGGGCTTAGGCAAAAATAGCAGCTATGTAAATGACTTGCTCTGTACGATGAATGTCTACACTGTTTGGCAAACTTTTATTGAAATCCCATCCTCACTCCATTACACTCTGATCTCTCAATGCAAGAAGTTTTAGTGGATCTCTCAATGCAGGAAGTTTTAGTGCATGCAAAAAGTTTTTTTTCTTTTCATACCTGATAGGGAAATCTGCTAGTTGTGATATGCATGTTGAAATTCATTGGCACAGCACACTGAAAACAAAGACCACTGGAGCACATCTTTGCCTTATTATTGTCATATGGATAGTAGGTGGATTACACAAAATGAAAGCCCATTGAACCACAAACTGAATTCTGCATCTTCTAGTCCACCTAACAGATAAGAATGCTTATGTACAATGTTTTTAAACTGGTTAAAGTGCCCAAGCTCAGTCAACACCCTCAAAATCACTCACCATCCTGATCTTGGAAATATATCAGCATCTTTCTCTCCCTAACAGCATGGTGATGCTACCTATTGTTCATAGACAGTAGTGTTTCAAGTAGGCAGCTCACTACCATCTGCTCGAGGGTAGCTAGAGACAGGCATCAAATACTAGCACAGCCAGTAGAACCCACATCCCATGAGAATCTCTGCCAGCCTATGTTCAATGTATAAGGTCCTTTGTGACACTTTGGTAGCGCCCTTATCTCTGAGCTGAGTAGGACTGGGTTCAAATCCCACTTGTTCCAGAGTAGTGTTATAACATGTCTGAACAGATTGATTAGAAAATATCTATTATAGACCATTCCATTTAAAATGAAACTATAAGTTAGTAGCTGTACAGCGAATAAGGTTCTCTGATCTCCTGTATTCATACAGTAAGGATTTACTAATCTAATTTGACACATGGACATTTATTTCATCAATTCCAATGAATGTTTTTTTTTCTGATTTGAGAATGGGTTCCATCACTCTCAAGATCTTCATTCCACAGGTGACAAACAGTGAAGAATGTATATCTCTAAACCATACAGTTCCGACTCAACCACACCCTGCAGTAAAGCTATAATGGACTTTCAGAGGTTTCCAGTTGGAAATAGTTAATAAAAATCACAATCAGCAGACACATTTCATTTAAATTTGCCTTTGTTGGATAATAACAACAAGAATGGAGGATTGATTTGTCCCTGTGGAAATTCTAAATGATCTTATGAGCTAATTGACAAAACAGTTTATGTCTTTGCTGCTTCCAATGGCCTAAAACCTAGTACAAAGTTGTGTACTGTAAACAGGTCATAATATCAAGCACAGAGATAATGGGAACTGCAGATGCTGGAGATTCCAAGATAATAAAATGTGAGGCTGGATGAACACAGCAGGCCAAGCAGCATCTCAGGAGCACAAAAGCTGACGTTTCGGGCCTAGACCCTTCATCAGAGAGGGGGATGGGGGGAGGGAACTGGAATAAATTTATTCCAGTTCCCTCCCCCCATCCCCCTCTCTGATGAAGGGTCTAGGCCCGAAACGTCAGCTTTTGTGCTCCTGAGATGCTGCTTGGCCTGCTGTGTTCATCCAGCCTCACATTTCATAATATCAAGCACAATTTTGTTTTCAAAATTCCATAGTCAATTTTCATTTTCTTGCCAGAATAATTGCTTTATGTAACATTTCACAGTCCCTTTGGCATAATTTTGTTTCAGTAAGAACAAAGAAGTTACTCTGCTGTTTCACGATTATTATTTTCTGAAAAAAATTATGAATGTAAGAATTTACTCTCTACCATGTCCCATCCTCAGCTCTTCCAGACCACCAGGTCTTCTTTGGCATCAGCTTCATGGGTGTCAGAATCTCTCTAATTCCTCACAAAGTCACGGCCATTCTTCAGATATGAGGCTGAACAAAATCCACAGTTAATTAGCTGTCATGAGGTAGTACAGCCATGCTTGATTCCATTTGAACTTGACATCCCAACATATTCATTAGGGAATATAGATCAGGAACAAGAAAAATGTCAATTTGTTCCCTTTTTCACCCAAGGCGACTGATGACAATTCTACTGCTCCATGGCTTGCCAAGTTTGAGGATCGAGTGTCAATGGGTTGGATGGAGAAAGTATGCATTTACATTTAGCCCTTTTAAGGGATTTTTATTTCTAATTTTTATCACATTTTCTCACATAATGTTCAGAATCAGAGTAGGCCAGTTAACCATATAATTCAACCAGGACTGATATGTTTTGCAATCCCATTTTTTGATCTTTGCTCCGTACCACTTGATAACCTTATCAAACAAAAACATATCCATCTGAGTCTTGAAAATCCCAGTTGTGTTAATCTCCATTGAGTTTTCGGGCAGAGAATTTCAAGTTCATATTATCCATCATATGTAACAGTGCTTCCTATTTTCCTATCTACATGGCCTAGCTCTAGTTTTAGGCTTCTTACTGCTGTCAAGTCCAGCATTGGAGGAAACAGTTCAGCCTAAGTAGTTGACCAAATCCATTCAACATTTTAGATACAAGGAACCAGTTCTCCCTGAATCTTCACAAGGAGTGGAAATGTATTGAAGAAAAAAATATACACCTCTGAATGGGTAGTAATTTTAACCAACGTTAAATTTGCAACACAGTAGATGCTGAAATTTAATTTCAACTCATAAAATCAGGAATTGAGTGGTTGTGCCACAAAAATTTCAACTGTTATTGAAACCTGTATCAGAGATAATGCGAACTGCAGATGCTGGAGAATCCAAGATAACAAAGTGTGGAGCTGGATGAACACAGCAGGCCAAGCAGCATCTCAGGAGCACAAAAGCTGGCGTTTCGGGCCTAGACCCTTCATCAGAGAGGCTCTCTGATGACGGGTCTAGGCCTGAAACGTCAGCTTTTGTGCTCCTGAGATGCTGCTTGGCCTGCTGTGTTCATCCAGCTCCACACTTTGTTATTGAAACCTGCCTGTTCACTGATGTCCTCGATGAAAGGAAATGTGCCATCTTTACTTGGTCTGATCTACTTGTGACTCCAGACCCACAGAAATGTGATTGGCTTTTAATACCATCTGTACTGACTTAACAAGCCTCGCATTGTCAGGGTGATTACAGATGGGTAGTGAATGCTGACCTTACCAGTGATGCTCACATCCTTTTGAAGGAATAGTCAACTGAATTGCCAATCTATTGGACCATTTCTCCTCACTAAGATGAGTAAATTGGTGAGGTATGAAAGGACACAAATCTGTCCCTTCTCTTACTGTGATTCTGCAGAGCCCCTAGTCCTTGCTCCTGCCTGTAAAGCTTTCAGTGATGAATGTAGGCTCAATTTTAGCCTTCTCGTTTATGCTGTTTTCTTGAATAGTTAGCAATGAAAACATGAGAATAGGCAAATGACTACATGGTGTAAGTACTTGGACCGTGTGGCTGCCATGCTCCATGTGCACAGTGGAATGCCTCAGAACACATTAAAGTACAGAGCTAGAACACACATGTGCAAACTGGGTGGAAGAGGAAACATGAAGTCCCCAACCGGCACCAGTTAAGGAAATGTTATTGTGGGTTAGCCATTGTGCCACAAAGATTGATGCAATTGTTGATAGTGTAGAAAGCTGTCAAAGAATACTGCAGGATATAGATCAGTTGCAAACATGGATGCAGAAATGGCAGATGGAGTTTAATTTGGGCAAGTGTGAGGTGCTGCACTTTATCAAATGTTAAGGAAAGGTATACAGTTTTTGGCAGGACTCTGAACAGCATAAATGTACAGAAGAATCTTGGGTTTCAAGTCCATAACTCCTGAAAGTGGCTACACAGTTCGATAGAATGGTAAAGAAGGTATATGGCATGCTTGCCTTTATTGAATGGGAGTCTAAGTATAAGAGTCAGGATATCATGTTGCAGAGTTATAAGACTTTGGTTCGGCCACACTTAGAATAATGTGTTCAATTCTGGTTGCCAAATTACAGATGGATGTGGATGCTTTGGAGAGGGTGCAGAGGAAGTTTACCCAAATTCTGGCTGGATTAGAGGGTATGAGCTGTAAGGAGACTCTATAAAAACTCAGGTTGTGTTTTTCTGGAATGGCGGAGGCTGAGGAGAGATTTGAAAGAAGTCTATAAAATTATGAGATGCAGGGATAGTGTTGATTGTCAGAAATGTTTTCCCAGAGTTGAAATGTCTAATTGCAGGGAGCATGCACTTAAGGTGAGAGTGTGGAAGTTCAAATGACACGTCAGGAGCAAGTTCTTACACAGAGTGGTAGGAGTCTGGAACAAGTTGCTGGGGTAGCGGTGCGGGCATTTAAGGGGCTCTTAGATAAGCGCATGAATTTGCAAGGAATGCAGCAAGAAGGCAGGCAGAAGGGGTTAACTCAATTTGGCTGAAGGGCAGTTCCTGTGTTGTGCTGTTCTAAGTTCTAAGATATGGACAGGTCAGATGAGTAGGGAAAGATGTGACAAATGGAGTATAATGTGGGGAAAATGTGAAATTGATCATTTGAAAGAAAGAATAAAAATGAAGCATATTTTCTAACTGCTGATCTATAACAGAGCTCTAAGACACATTGGGCCATGGGCAGCTCAGTGCATTAATTAGGAATATTATCATACAAATCGTGAATAAGTATTAAAATGAATAAAATATTATTATTGTTTATTGCAACAGAAATTGAATACAAATGTTGGGTAGTTATGCTATAAGGCATTGGCGAGACTGCATCTGGCGTGCTCTATACAGTATTGATCTCCTATCTAAGAGAGGATCTAGATTCATTGGAAGAAAAGATTTATTACACTAACACCTGTAATGTATCTAATGTAGTTGAGAAGGGAAAGAGATAACTTGATTAAAACTTGTAAGATCCTGAAGGATACATGTGGAAAAGACATTTCCACTTATGAATGGCACAGTGGCCCAGTGGTTAACACTGTGGTCTCACAGCACCAGGGACCTGGATTTGATTCCACATTTTGGCGGCTGTGTGGAGTTTGCACATTCTCCCCGTGTTTGCGTGGTTTTCCTCTGAGTGTTCCAGTTTCCTCCCACACTCCACAGATGTGCAGGTTAGGTGCTAAATTGCTCATAATGTCCAGACTGGGTGTGTTAGTCATGGGTAATGCAAGGTTACAGCGGTAGGGTAGGGGGATGGGTCTGGGTGGGATGGTCTTCTGAGGGTCAGTGTGGACTCAAAGGGACAAATGGCCTGCTTCCACACTGTGGGGATTCTATGATTCTAGAATTTAGAACTAGGTGTCACAGTTTCAAAATAAAGAGTCACCCATTTAAGATCAAGATAAGGATTTCTTTTCACACAGACGGCCATAAGTCTTTGGACTTCTTTTCCTGAAAGGACAATGGAAACAGATTTTTTGAATATTCTAAGGTAGGTAGGTTTTTGATAAGCAATGGGCATTCGGTTTGGTGAAAAGTTGTGGAGCTAGGCAGGAATGTAGAGTAATCAGATCAACCAGGACTTGATTGAATGGTGGAGCAGACTCAAAGAACTGAATACCTTACTTATTCATATATGTATAGGCAAGAGGAATATTATTCCAGGACTGGGAGAACTCATTTTGGAGCAGTTTCATGAGAGCGTTAATGTCTACAAGCCACCAATATAAAGTTATATTTGAAAGACCAAATATAACCTAATGCATCACATTCCTGGGGAAGCTAGAAAATGTCACCTACCATTATATGCTCAAATGCCAATTCAATCATAACTTTCTGACTCCTAAGCAAGGGTGCAAACATGTGAATCAAGCTGATACAATGTATTTTTGAATACGAAAAGGTTGAACACTGCCTCACCCATGAAATTTAGGTTGGAACCATATGGGAAAATTAGCTATTAGCCTTCACTGTCCAATGGTTGCCAGGTTCTTATGTGAAATTAAAGCTTGAGAAGTCTGAACCCAAACATTATGAGAGTGAATTCTCAGCTCAAGACTGATCATAACCTCAGTGCTAATTAATGTGAAACTAATGATGTCACTCAGAGATAACTTGAGACTATTGCTGTTGATTTGGGGAATAGAAATGTCACAATATTACAGGGTGGAAGAAAATTAATCTCTTCTGCACTGACATCCTTGCCCTTTGATGAACACAAAGTGCACAGTGCATAGTCATAGAGGAAGCTTCAGAGAGTCCAACAATTTCTAACTTAGAAGACAAAGATAAGAAAGAGGAATAAACTTACTATTTGAGAAATCCTCACAAATCTTCGACAACCATTTCTTTAAAGGTTTCTGTGGGATTTGTCTATCTGAGGGAACAGGATCTCCAGAGATTTCTTTATGAACTAAAAAAGCAACATGCGTCATGGCCCTGGGTCAAATTGACGTAAGTGTTAGAATCAATTATACAAACAAAATAGAAATTTTTTTAAAAATGCCACAAAGCATAATCACAAAATCACTAATTGCTGGAGAAATTGTATGCAGCAGAGAAGATTAAGAGGTGAACTTATTGAGGTATTCAAAATTGTGTAGAATTTTGACAGGATGAAGAATGATTAATACTAGTTAGTGTGTCAGTAACTAGGAGTCATAATTTTAAGAGATAACACAGTGTGGAGCTGGAGGAACACAGCAGGCCAGGCAGCATCAGAGGAGTAGGAATGTTGACATTTTGGGTCGGGACCCTTCTTCAGAAAAGCCCATTTCTGAAGAAGGGTCCCAACCTGAAACATCAGCTTTCCTGCTCCTCTGATGCTGCCTGGCCTGCTGTGTTCCTCCAGCTCCACACTGTGTTATCTCTGGTTCCAGCACCACCAGTTCTTCCTACCTCTCTGTCACAATTTCAAGATTGTGAGCAAGAGAGCTAGGAATGAGATGACAAGAAATTTCTTTACACAGAAAGTTGTTAGGATTTGGTATGCACTGCCTGGGAGAGTGGTGGAGATAGATTCCTTAGGAACTAGCTGGGTAGCTGTTTCAGGAGTAGATACACTCATGATAGGCCACATTCCTACTGTAGTGTAAAATTCTATAACTTTGTACATTTAGCAGGTCAGTCCCCTGCAGTAAAGAATTTCACAGATTTACTAACCTCTGAGAGAAGAAATTCCTCCTAATCACTTTCTTTAATGAGTGACGCTTTACTCTGAAATGATGCACTTTGATCCTGGACTCTCCCAGAAGGTGAAGCCACCTCTTCACATTTACACTGTCAACCCTCCTGTGAATTTTGTGTTAATAAAATCTACCCTCATTCTCTTAAACTTTGAATAGTACAAACTCAAACTACTCAATATCTCTTCATAAAATAATCCTCCGTAACCAAAATGACCAGACCAAATTGTTCACAGTATTCCAAGTGTGGCCTAAATGGCAACTTGTATAGTTTGAAAAAGACCTCCCTATTTTTATACTTCATTTCTTTTGAAATAAGGCCAGAATCAATTTCCCGTCTCTATTACCCAATGAATTTGGGCGCTAGTTTTATTTGTGATTTATGCATAAGGACCCCAAATTTTCTGTACTGCAACTTTCTGCAGTATTTCCCAAATTAGACAATATTCAGCTGCCCTATTCCTCTTGCTACTATGAATAAGCTCACATTTTCCCACACTATATTTCATCTGCCAGATCTTTTCTCACTCACTTAAACTGTCTATATCCCTGTATGGATTTTCTTATCCTCACTACCTAATTTTCCACCCATTTTTGTGTCAACTGCAAACATTGATTTCAGTTACCCACTCCATTAATGTGTTTTGTAAAAGTAGTGGTTCAGGGCTGATCATTATGGTACTCCATCAGTTAGTGGTTCACACCCTGAAAACATCTCCTTTATCCCAACTTTATCTTCTACTACATTGTCAATTCTCTATCGATGCTAATATCTTATTAAGTAAGCTAATCTGAAGTACCTCTACACAAAATCTTAGGTTTGATTTCCTTTGACCTGCACACCATTTCATTGTGAGATTCTCAGTCCTGCAAATGTGCTTACACTGGTTGTGTTGCAATAGAAGTTTGTATAAAACATTCATAAATGCTCACAACATGAAGTACACCTGAACATCTTATGCAACCATTAACAGGAGTGAGACATACTTACATAGTTATGTGCATGAGTGGTTTTCAACCAAAATTAATTTTGAACAAGGGTCTCGAAGTTTATTGCAGGAAACAGCCGGATGAATACAGCAGGCCAAGCAGCAGCAGAGGAGCACGAAAGCTGACATTTCGGGCCAAGACCCTTCTTCAGAAATGAAGGCGATCTAGGCCCGAAACGCCAGCCTTTCTACTCCTCTGATGCTGCTTGGCCTGCTGTGTTCATCCAGCTTGACACCTTGTTATCTCAGATTCTCCAGCATCTGCAGTTCCTGCTATCTCTGCAGGAAACAGCCAGCAGGTGGCATATACTCACTCTGAATCAAACAGGCTTGAGCAACAGCTCCGATAGTAATCATTGCTGGAATATATTTTTGAACACTGACAGGAATAATAATTTGGCATCATTTAACTAACCAGTTTAACTTTTGGCAACACCTGATAATGAATCACTGAAAGAATAGGTACATATGGAGAAAGTGGCTAAAAGCTACCTGTGATGCCTGAAACAGAAATTTCTGTGGAATCCAGCCTCACATTTCATTATCTGTGGAATCTCAGCAGGTCTGGCAGCCTCTGGGGGGAAAAAAGACAGAGTAAACATTTCAAGTTCAGCAACTATTGGTCAGAACTAGGAACTGATGATACTTATGTTGAAGACGGAGCTGGCGAGGCAGACTGGTGGAGATGGGGCTCAGGGAGAGAGATGTGGGAGGGTTATGATGACAGAGGGATTGTTGGTAGTAAGGCAGGTCGGAAGAGAAACCGACTAAATGATTAGAAGAGTTAACCGTAGGAGAGAATGGGTAGCATATGCTGAAAGCAATCCATGTTATGAAAGGACCAGGGTTTTGGCATGAGTAAAAAACAGAAAAGGATGGAATCAGGCACTAAAGCACTGCACCTTTCTAAGCAGCTGTCACATTGAGCACAAGAAACTATGGCTAAGAATCACCCACTTACAAACAAAGTGCTAGAATCAAAGATTCATTTGCAATGTGCTAGGTGGATATATGAGGACTAAAACCTCAAAGCTCAGATTAATGTCATGGCTTAGCAAGCAGCAGTAATCCCCATATTCCTATTTGGTCCAACTTAGGCATTCTACAGTAGACACCACAAAGTATTGGAGGAGATCCATCAGTGGTGCCTTTATAAGACCCTCCAAACTTGATGATGAGAAATGCTATACAACAGCAATGTCCCCTCCCAGGCCAACTCATGCCCAGCATCGAGGAACTAATCTTTCAAATCATCCCCCGGAGAAACATGTCATTCATAAAATAATGAGGGGCATCGGCAGGATTAATGGTAGGTGTGTTTTCCACAGGATGGAGGATTTCACGACTAGGCGGGCACATTTTTAAAGTGAGAGGAGAGAGATTTAAAAAATTCACGAGGGGCACACTTTTTTACGAAAGAGGGTGGTTTGCATGTGGAATGAACTTCCTGAGGAAGTGGTGGATGCAGGCATAGTTACGTGTTTAAAAGACATTTGGATAGATATATGAATAGGAAAGGTTTGGAGGGATATGGTCCAAAAGCAGGCAGGTGGGACTAGTCGAGTTTGGGGTTATATTTGGCATGGACTGGTTGGGCCAAAGGGTCTGTTTCCAAGCTGTATGACTTTTTTGACTGACACCAGACTCAACACATCCCTGAAGAGTTCAAGCATAGCCCAGTAACTCATGGGGCATTTAACCAACCAAAACAGAGAAGGCTCATTCGGGAAGGCACCGAACACTGTCTGAGATGCCATTGGGAACATACAGAATTAAAGACAGAGGTGATGCACAAATCCCAAACAACCCATCTACCCAACCCTTTGAGTACTATCTGTTCTGCCTATGACAGACTCTACAGAATGCACATTGTCGGACAAATTAGGGCCCAATAAACCAGAGTGAAAGCAAGCCATCCCCTATTCTACAGTGACTGCATAAGACGAAAGGGAAGGGAGTGAGGTAAATGATGGAATGGAATTAGTGAGTTTGGTCTTTCAAATGCATTGCTAAACTTCAGTTCTGAACCTCGATCAACATAAATATGCTACCTCTGACTTACTCCATCACCATTATAACAAACTGAAATATTTCAAAGCAGCAAAGTCTCTTTGCAAGCTGGGAGTAGAAGGGAAAAGACATTCTAATAACCCCACTGTCTGTTCAGTTTGTCATTGACAACGTAACAGAAAAAGATATGGAACAACTGACCTTGCATATCATGCACATGAACACACTGTGCAAAACATGAACTAGCTTCACCCGTGCATGGAAAGCAAGAAGGAAGGATTTCATTCATATAACATTTTCCATGACCATGGGATGTCTCAAAGTGCTTTTCTGTTAATGAAGTATTTATGATGAGGATTTATGGTTGTCAAATTGCTAACATTGTAACTAATCTCTGCATGGCATGCTTCCAGTTACAGGAATGTAACAATCAACAAATCAATGAGCTTCCGCATGTTGACTGGGGCATAAGTATTGCCTTCTATACTGGCAAGGTTTCTTTGAGATAGTGCTGTGAGATATTTTATATCAATCTGGGTTGCAAGGCAGAGCCTTTATTTAGCATTTCATCCAAGAGGTAACTTGTCCAATCGAGTATCACTCCCTCAATAATGTATTGGAGTGTCACCATATTTTTTGTGCTTAAGTCCTGGAGTAGATTTTAGGCCCAGAACAGCCTAATGTATAGATGAACATATTATCAAAAGAGCCAAGAATATGGGGATAGACTTAAAATAAAAATCATAACATGGGCTGTGATTGCCCATCCCTATTTTCCCAGAGGACAGTTAAGAATCAACTACTGTGCCGTGGGTCTGGAGTCACAGATTGGCCAGACCAGGTAGGGACAACATTTTCTTTCCCTAAAGGACAGCAGTGAACTAAATAAGTTTTTTCTGACAATCAACCACAGTTTCTTGACATCACTAAATTCCTAATTCTAGATTTTTTTAATCTCATGGTGAGATTTGAACCCAGGTTCCCAGAACATTACCAGAAGTTGGGTTTCATAGTCAAGCAGTCGTACCACCAGGCCATCACTTCTCCAAATCAACATTGATACAATGGACCAGGGACACAGACAAAGAGGAGATACTTCTGAGCAAGGATCAGGGATGAATAGAAAGAGAAGCTGACAATCAGAATGTCCGTGAACTGTGATGAAGTTCGCGTGATAAGGATGAAAATATTTTCTTCCTTCAGGCAGATCACATGCATCGCGCTGTACAGAGTCACTGTTTTTCCCAAAGTTATACAAAGCAAACCCTCACTGCAAGGACTGTCAAAGGTCAGTGTTACTTTCCTTTTTTGTGAAGAATGTTCCTGATCATTTTTTTGTATAAATCTTTTGTTGTCTTGTAGTTTAACTCAGATGGCAGTACATTAGATTTCTACAATATATAGCTTTCTGGAATAACTAATAATAGAATACAGTCTGGAAATTGATATTAACACTTAAATAAAAGGTCAGCTGGGTACTGCAAGCTGCCTTTGGGAGTGCACACACATACTCAGAAAGTGTCAGTATGTCTGATACCAACATTGCCTGTGTAATCAGTGAAATAAGCTTACATTATGAGTTGCCAATTAAATGAAGATATGTTTAGATGGTCTATCTCATTTTAATGAGCAGAGATTTAAACTGTTGTATCCTTGCAGGGAATGGTGTTATATACAAACATTGACTCACAATGGAGTCTTCCCATTGAGATATGATTATGTAATTCTGGAGCAGTTAGTCATTAAGATAATCATCTTTGGCATCGTACGGCACTTCCCATAAAAGGAATGGTATAAGATGGGTAAGAGACAGACAATGGTTTAATTCATTAATGGTTTTCTACAAGAACTCAGAGATTCTTGATCTTATGTAAAGAAAAGGAAGAAGGTATTAGTCATAAAGAACAAGAGAGCTTGTTGGAGAGTTTTTTGTAACAAGGAGGGTATCAAATGTAAATGTCACAAAGTATCTTCTCACAATCTGTCAATTATCATACCTGCCTTCTCCAAAGCTCATATAGTACTCTGTAATTTCACTGGCTAACAAACAGCTCATGGAATGTATCTCATGCTATCTCTATACTGCAGTGTTGTACGAATACTGTGTGGTTTGGAATTTCAATATGTGTCAGGCAGTTCGGTTTTCTAATGCATGCCAACTGATCTATGTTAAACATAATGACACGCAGGTTCCACATTGGGAATGGGCGAAATGAGAATGCAGTGTATGCATCGGGGAAGTCCTTGAAAAGTCACAGTCTGTGTGAGCAAACTGTTATAGGTGAATCTTGTAGGCATGTCAGGGAAATTTCAAAGAAAAAGCACAAGACGAGTAACTTCTGAGATTCGGCCAACATAAAAACAATATGAGATAACAAGGTGTAGAGCTGGATGAACACCGCAGGCCAAACAGCATCGGGGAATCAGGAAAGCTGACGTTTCGGGTCTGGACCCTTTTTCTGAAGAAGAGTCTAAACCCGAAATGTCAGCTTTCCTGCTCCTTTGATGCTGCTTGGCCTGCTGTGTTCATCCAGCTCCACACCTTGTTATCTCAAATTCTGCAGCATCGACAGTTCCTACTATCTCATAAAAACAACATGCTAGCTTTAACTTACACACTTTAATTATTCAGTAAACTGAATTGTTGGTGAATCATGTGCCTACTCTTTTATCAAGTAGTCTGGAGTTATACGTGCATCAGAATAATGGGAATAAAGCTGGTTGCATACATAGATTTGTTTTTTCTTTAACTGGGGAAGTAACGATTATAAGAGATCCCACAAGACTTGAAGAGTATGAGATACAGGACATAACTTGAGTCGTATTGGTTAAATTATACTAAAGTCTGGATTTAACAATTTTTAGATTGTAGAAAGATTGTATTGAGAAAGTCTAGGATAACTGGTGAATAACAGTGCTTTCATGTTTTGACTCTGAAAGTTATGGGTTCAAGTGTCAATCCAGAAGCTAAACATGAGTAATCTCAGTCTATGCAGTCATGCAATATAAAGGAAGGTTTTCTGTTGGAAGTTATGCAGATAATTTTAAAACTCAGAAGTGAATGGAATAAGAAGTCAAAATTACACCGATCTCAAACAAACCCAAGCTGATTGAAATAAAAACAGAAAATGATGAAAATACTGAGCATTTTTGGTAGTTGCCAAAGAGAAATGGGATTATAATAGATACATGCTTGCTAACTGGCACGGACAGGATGGGGCAAAAGGCCTTTTCCTATGTGGCAAGACCTCTCTAACTGTATTCTATGGCACCTTTCAGCAAAATTTACTTAGGAACTAACGAGAATGGTTATCCATTTAGCATTCTATGGGCAAACAATTCTCAGATTTCTCATCTGCAGGATTTTCTTTGGAACTCACCTCTATAACTATAGCTTCTACTGGTTCTAATGTTTCAGCAGATAAGGGACTTTTGAGTAACCTTTTTTTTGGCTCCCCAGTCTAACATTTGTATTCTTTCTTATCAAGAATAGACATGTGCTAGTCAACTTGTTCAGAGATCTTGGTAAAACCCAAATTACTGAAGCACTGTTAAAACGGAAAGGCTCATGTCTTCTGGGTCACCCCAGATTGGAAACAGCTCAGACTTAATTTATTTCAAATCTGATTTGCTCTTAAATTTCCTCAACTATATCATGATTTATTTTAATATTCAATTCCAATATTATACAACTAATTTAACTGCCCAATCAAAATTCTTAACTGGTATGCTTCTGCCCTGAATGAAAAAAAATCTATGAGGCTTGGGACCAAATTATTGGAACGCAATTAATACTTCTAAAGTAGGGCTGTTTATCCAAAGTCACTTGTCTTTTTCTTATTATTTTAATGCCTAAACCTATGTATTTAAACATTCTTATCTCCCAATCTTAATATTTTCTTAATGTTACCTATCACACATCACTCAAATTCTGAGATTATTCCCCACAGAAAATTATTGATGTGCATCATAAAGATATCTGCCAACTTTTCTTTGTGATGCCAGCAGAAAATGCCTGGGTCTTCTTTAAGCTTAAAGCACCCAGCTTTGAGGAAGGCAGAACTATCTGAAAAGTACCGTATATTCGCTGCATCATTCAACTCGTAATTTTATTTCTTTAATTTCTTTAACTTCCCGTTTTTGTCACTTGCTTCTTTGGGTGTTTACTTAAAAAAATTCCCCTTTGAAACTTTTCACCTTGCAAATGTACAACTATTCTAACAATTGGCTCACATTCCCAGGAGTATTTTGCTAAATCAGCCATGAAGATCTTTAAGATCACTTTTCTTGCTGCCGGAAGTCCACTCCAACCTTTTCATCCCAAGGTTTTCTTCGAAACCCTGTGCCGCTAGTCTGGCTGTAAATGTTTTTTTTTAAGATTCACCTGTGGGGCAGCATTTATCATCTGTCCCTAGGTGTCCTTGAGAAGGTGGTGGTGAGCTGTGTTTGGGAACTGCTGTAGTCCATGGGTGGTGGGTTGATCCACAATGCCATTCAGGAGGGATTTCTAGGATTTTGATCCAGCAACAGTGAGACAATGGCAATTGAATCCAAGTCAGGATGGTGAGTGGCTTGGAAGGGAACATGCAGGTATTGGTGTTCCCATGCATCTACTGCCCTTGTCTTTCTAGATGGAAGTGATCATGGGTTTGGGTGGCGCTGTCTAAGGATCTTTAGTGAATTTCTGCTGTGCATTTTGTAGATCGTATACAGTGCAGTGACTGAGCATGCGGGCTGGAGGGAGTGGAGGCTTGTGGATGTAGTGCCAATCAAATGGGATGATTTGTCTTGGATGGTGTCAAGCTTTGTGAATACTGTTGGAACTGAACTCATCCAGGCAAATGGGGAGTATTCCATCACACCCCTGACTTGTGCCTTGTAGACAGTAGACAGGTTTTGGGGAGTCAGAAAGTGAGCTACTCACTGCAATATTCCAGGCCTCTGACCTGCTCTTGTAGTAACTGTGTTTATATGGTTAGTCCAGTTGAGTTTCTGGTCAATGGTAACTCCATAGATGTTGATTGTGGGGGATTCAGTGAAGGTACCATTGAACATAAGGGGCAGTGGTAAAATTGTCTCTTAGAGTCATAGAGTCATACAGCATAGAAACAGACTCTTTGACCCAACCAGTCCATGCTGAACATAATCTCAAACTAATCATCTCCACCTGCCTGCTCCTGGCCTATATCCCTCCAAACATTTCCTCTTCATGTTCTTATCAAAATGTCTTTTAAACATTGTTATTGTACCCACATCCTCAGGAAGTTCATTCCAAATGCGAACCATCCTTTGTGTAAAAAAAAGCCCCTTGTGACTTTTTTAAAATCTGTCTCCAATCATCTTAAAAATGTGCCTCCCCAGTTTGAAATCATCCATCCTAGGGAAAAGACAGTTACCATTTACTCTATCTATACCCCTCATTATTTTATAAACTTCTATAAGGTCACCTCTCAACGTTCTACACTCCAGTTAAAGAAGTTGCAGCCTACCTATGCTTTCTTTATAACTTATTGGTGATGGTCATAGCCTGGCATTTGTGTGGCACAAATGTTGCTCACCACTTGTCTGGCCAAACCTCAATATTGTCCAGATTTTATTGCTGGACATGGACTGCTTCAGTATTGAGGGATCACAAATGGTGCTTAAGATTGTGGAATCATTGGTGAACTTCTGATCTTATGATGGAGAGAAGGTCATTGATGAAGCAGCTGGAGATGTCCGAGCCAAAGACACTGCCCTGAGGAACTCTGCAGAGATGTCCTGGAGCTGGGACTATTGGCCTCCAACAATCATGTAAATTTTCCTATGTGCCAGGTATGATTCCAACCGGTGGAGAGTTTGCCAACTGATACTCACTGATTCCAGTTTTGCCAAGGCTCCTGGATGCCACACTTGGTGAAATGCAAACATGATACCAAGGTCTGTGACTCTCACCTTACCTCTAGGATTCAGCTCTTGTGTCCATGTGTGAAGCAAGGCTGTAATAAGGTCAGGAGCTGAGTGGGCCTGGCGGAACTCCAACTGGGTGTCACTGAGCAGGTTATTGCTGAGCAGGTGCTGCTTGGTTACTGACACCTTCCATCATTTTACTGATGATCAAGATCAAACTGATGTGGCGGTAAGTATCGGGATTGGATTCGTTCTGCTTTTTTTGTGTACAGAACATAGCTGGGCAATTTTCTATATTGTTGGGTAGATGCCAGTGTTGTAACTGCACTGGAACAGCCTGGCTAGGGCAGCGGAAAGTTCTGGAGCACAATTCCTCAGTACATTTGACAGAATGTTGTCAGGGCCCGTAGCCTTTGCAGTATTCAGTGCCTCCAACAGTTTTTTGCTATCATGTGGAGTGAATCAAATTGAGTGAAGACTGGTATCTGTAATGCTGGGGACCACTGGAGGTCAGCTGTACTTTGCACTTTGTGCTGCAGGTTGCTGCAAAACCCTTGGCCTCATCTTTTGCACTGTTGTGCTGGGCCTTTCTATCATTGAAGTTGGGGTTATTTGTGGAGCCTTTTTCCTTTAGCGAGTTGTTTAAATGTCCACCACCATTCATAACTGGATGTGGCAAGGGTGCAGAGGTTGTATCTGACACCTTAGCTTTGAGATGGCTTGGCTCTATCACTTACTGGTATGCTGTATGGTTTGCAAATAGTCCTGTTTGATAGCTTTACCAGGTTGATATCTCATTTTTAAGAATCTCTGGTTCTGCTCCTGGCATGCCCTCCTGCACTCTCTATTGATCCAGGATTGATCTCCTGGTTTGATGGTAATAATTGAGTGGGGGATATACCAGGCCATGAGGTTCCAGGTTGTATGGAGCACAGATTACTGTTCTTGATAGCCCACAGTGCCTCATGAATGCCCAGTGTTGAGTTGCTAAATCTGTTCAAAGCCTGTCCTGTTTAGGACACTGACAGTGCCGCACAACAGGTTGGAGGATTATTCTCAATGTGAATGTTGGACATTGTTGCCACAAGGATTGTGTGGTGGTCACTCTCACTGATACTGTCATGGACAGAAACATCTGTAGTCAGTAGTTTGGTAAGGATGGCATCCAGTAAGTTTTTCCCTTTGGTTGGCTCCCCCACCACCTGCTGCTGAATGAGGCTCACAGTTGTATGCTTTCGGATTCGACCAGATCAATCAGTAGAGCCACTCTTGGTGGTGGACATTGAAATACCCCATCCAGAGTACATTTCATGCAGTTGCCACCCTCAATGCATCCTCCAAGTGTTGTTTAACATGGAGAAGTATTAATTCATCAGGCGAGGGGAGGCTGTGTGTGGTAATCAACAGGGGATTTCTTTGCCGATGTTTAACCTGAGGCCATGAGACTTCCATGAGACTCAACATTGAGGACTCCTGGGGCAATTACCTCCCTACTGTATACCACTGAGCCACCACCACTGCTGAGTCTCTCCTGCCGGTAGGACACGACATATCAAGGTGTATGATTGGTTGTGGCTGGTGCAGTCATACTCACAGAATCATACCTGGCAGGCAGTATCAGGCTGTTGTTTCAGAGATAATGGGAACTGCAGATGCTGGAGAGTCTGAGATAACAAAGTGTGGAGCTCGATGGACACAGCAGGCCAAGCGGCATCTGAGGAGCACAAAAGCTGACATTTCGGGCCTAGACCCTTCATCAGAAAAGGGTCTAGGTCCGAAACGTCAGCTTTTGTGCTCCTAAGATGCTGCTTGGCCTGCTAAATTCATCCAGATCTACACTTTGTTATCTCAGGCTATTGTTTGACTGGTCTGTGAGATGGCTTTTCCATTTTGGCACAGGCCCTCAGATGTTAGCATTGAGGATTTTGCAGGGTCGACAGAACTTTTCACTTCCAGTGTCTCGGTAGATGCCAGATTGTTGGCCCCTAGTTTCAGTTCTTTATTGAGACTATATCGTGATTGATACAATTGAGTAGCATGCTAGGCTATTTCAGAGGTCAGCTGAGAGTCAAGAACATTGCTGTGAGTCCTGAATCACATGTAGGCCAGACCTGGTGAGGATGGCAGATTTCCTTAAATGAAGGACACCAAGGAGCCAGATGGACTTTTCTGACAATCAACAATGGTTTCATGATCATCAGTGGATTCTACATTCCACATTTTTTAAAATTGAATTCAATTTCCACCATCTGCCATTCTTACATATCTTATCAGAAAGCACATTTTTTATGCATATCAAACTGTGTGATTTGGGTGCTGACTCCGTTCTATAATTCATTGCATTGAACAAATTGTTTCCTGGTCTCCAACTCTTTGATTGGCATCCTTTACTAATTTATCTTCTAATTAATTTCTGGCCACTGAAATATCTCGATGATAAGGGGCAGTGTGGACTTGTTGGGCCGAAGGGCCTGTTTTCACACTGTAGGTAATCTAATCTAATCTAAGCATTTTTACTTCTGATAGCTTTTGCAACTTATTCCATGGCTCTTGTTTTAACAAATGATAACCTCAACTCACTCTTCTATCTCATTCTAGATTACAAGTACAAGATTCTTCCTCCCACAATTACAATTTATTTTGTAAGTTCACTATTTTTTTCTTAAGCCATGTTTACTTGCTGGTCAAATTTCAGAATATAAATTGCATTTTTTGGCTTTTCACATCATTATCTCATTTTGTCAGTTCATGGATCTAATCTTCTGTTCTTCAGCTTGCATATTTGCCTAAGGTTTGTATTTGCCAGTGTTTTTCCTTCTCTGCTTGTAAAAGTAGCATTCCTATGTTTGCTGGTTCCTGCTGGAAGGCATATTATTTTTTGGTCAATGATTAGTCTTTGTTATAGAGCCATAAAGTCATACAACATGGAAACAGTGCTGTTGATCCGACCAGTCCATGCGAACCATAATCTCAAACTAAACTAGCCTCACATGCCAGCGGTTGGCTCATATTTTTCTAAATCTTTTCTATTCATGAACTTACCCAAATGTTTTTTAAATGCTGTCACTGTTCTCTAAGGGCAAATACCTTAGTACTGCATCTCTGTTCATATTCAGTGTCACTCTGTTCATAGATAACAAGGTTTAGAGCTGGATGAACACAGCAGGCCAAGCAACACCAAAGGAGCAGGAAAGCTAATGTTTCAGTTCTGGACCCTTCTTCAGAAAAATGGCCCAGACCCGAAATGTCAGCTTTCTTGCAGCTCTGATGCTGTTTGGCCTGCGGTGTTCATCCAGCTCTACACCTTGTTATCTCATATTGTTTTTATGTTGGCCGAATCTCAGAAGTTACTCGTCTTGTGCTTTTTCCTTGAAATTTCCCTGACATGCCTACAGGATTCACCTATAGCAGTTTGCTCACACAGACTGTGACTTTTTTCAAGGACTTCCCCTGATGCATACACTGCATTCTCATTTCTCCCATTCCCAATGTGGAACCTGTGTGTCATTATGTTTAACATAGATTAGTTGGCATGCATTAGAAAACTGAGCTGCGTGACACTTATTGAAATTCCAAACCACACAGTATTCGTACAACACTGCAGTATAGAGATAGCATGAGATACATTCCATGAGCTGTTTGTTAGCCAGTGAAATTACAGAGTTCTATACGAGCTTTGGAGAAGGCAGGTATGATAATTGACAGATCGTGAGAAGACACTTTACGACATTTACATTTGATACCCTCCTTGTTACAAAAAACTCTCCAACAAGCTCTCTTGTTCTTTATGACTAATACGTTCTTCCTTTTCTTTACACAAGATCAAGAATCTCTGAGTACTTGTGGAAAACCATTAATGAATTAAATGAATCTACCCCCCCCCCCACCGACTGTTACACAAAGCTCTCCAACAAGCTCTCTCTTTCTTAATGACTTAATGCCTTCTTCCTTTTCTAGAATCTCTGAGTTCTTGTAGAAAACATTAAACCATTGTTTGTCTCTTACCCATCTTATACCATTCCTTTTATGGGAAGTGCCCTACGGTGCCAAAGATGATTATCGTTATGACTATCTGCGCAAAAATTACATAATCATATCTTAAAGGGAAGGCTCTATTATGAGTCAATGTTTGTATATAACACCATTCCCTGCAAGGACACAACAGTTCAAATCTGAAGAAGGGTTTAGGCACAAAACGCCAGCTTTCCTGCTCCTCTGATGCTGCTTGGCCTGCTGTGTTCATCCAGCTCAACACCTTGTCATCTCAGATTCTCCAGCAACTGCAGTTCCTATTATCTCTCACTCTGTTCATATTCAGTCAACCATTCATCTGCCGTGATTTGATCTTCATAATTGCCCAAAATATATGTTGTGTGAAGTGCATGATGCTTCATAACTTTCAATAACTTGTTAACGTTCTCAAAGTGTACAGTCAGTGTCAATTAACCTCAAGGAAAATACAATAACAATTTGGTTGCCTTGATCAAATGTTACTGGTTTTCCATCACTACAAAAAGCCGTGCCTCCACATTTTCGTTTTTTCTACCCTTCTCTTTAGTAATATATAATAACTCCTGGATTCAAAATTAGTTCTGACAGCTTTATATGACAGAATAAAATTGGGCAATTTTTGTTGAATCCTCAACCTTGATCAATGCTCTCTCCCCTGCATGTAGAGCTTACAAAAATCCTGGACCTAATTGTTATCATTTTTCAATTCAGGGAATAGTCATTCAGTACCAAGGAAATTGATGGAATTTTTCCAAAAACAATTGGAATGGACTATAGCACCCAATCAATTGCAATGAGTTCTTCACGGGCTTCCCACATCAAGGCAGATGTTAAAAATGACAAATTCACAAATCTTATTCCACTAGGATTTCATGAAACAGATCTTCTATTGTTGCATGATTCCTGTCACACATTCCATTAATAAAGGGCTTTTCCTCAATCACGTTCATTATTACGTTATCCATTTATTCCAAATTTCACATTAAAAAGCTCCACCATCTTGTCAGTCTCCTCATTGCAGTCCCTCTCCATTCCACCACAACCTTGTCCATTCCTACACTTTTGTCTTTGCTGCATTTTATTGTAAGCTAATTAATTCTAATTGCCATGTCTAAAAATTGCAATACTTTTCTTTCCTGGTCCCATACCTTTAAGTCCATTGCTATAATTCATTTTAGTTATGATTCTTCTTTTGTATTGATGCTGTTGGCCTGTATCTTTGCAGTCTCGCATTGCTAATAACATGGAATCTTCCATTTGTCAGTGATAATGGGAACTGCAGATGCTGGAGAATCCAAGATAATGAAATGTGAGGCTGGATGAACACAGCAGGCCCAGCAGCATCTCAGGAGCACAAAAGCTGACGTTTCGGGCCTGGACCCTTCATCAGAGACCCTCTGATGAAGGGTCCAGGCCCGAAACGTCAGCTTTTGTGCTCCTGAGATGCTGCTGGGCCTGCTGTGTTCATCCAGCCTCACATTTCATTATCTTCCATTTGTCATGTAGCTCAGAATGGCTTCCTTGTCTGTGGCAACTGAGATCTGGCAACTTTATAGAGATCCAGTAGAGCTTGGCTGTGTCTATTCTCAATGAATGTTCCCCATTAGGGGGGTTTGTCTGTACTACGGGATGGTATTAAGCTGGAAAGAGAGGATTGACATTCCACTGAGGTATCTCGAAACATCTGTTCAGGAACAAGTCCATTGGCAGGCCATGTTGGAAATATAAGAAGGTGGGAATTAAAGCTCTGACTACTAAACAAATGCAGCAGCACAATCAGGCCTATACTCTTTGGTGAGCCACAGTGCGCATCGGATAGATATTTCATTCATGCCCTTTATGTGAAGACAGGACATTGCTCCTTATGGCCTCCTATCCTACCAACACCCATACCTGCAGACATATAATATCAAGTGTGACCTCCACTAATGCCTTCACAGCACAAAAATCAGCCACATTGCCACCCCTTTCAACAATATTGCAATTTTTTAGCAGTTTGTTTTCTGGTGGGATGAGGAACGACAGATGTAGGAATACCTGCCTTTACTGAATCCAGCAGGACAGTGACGCAACCTGTTAATTGAAATAAGAGGAAATGCAGATTTGGCTTGCAAACAGCATTAATGATTCACCTGAATGGCATATGATTGCTGTGATCCAGGACAAAGTTCATCTTCTTTTCCTCTCACAACAGAAATTGAACTCTAAGCAGAGACAAGTTCATTATCTGCTAAATCATAAACTGAGGGGCTTTTTGCATGTGCCTGTGTTGTTACTATTTGTGTAATACCAGCAATGATACAAATGCAAAATAGCTAACAGAGGAGCAAACAGATAAAATATTCCCCTCATGTTGTTTTCCAAAATTTAACCTGGAATTTAACTGTAATTATGCTACCTTTAAATTGAGCTCAGGAACTAACAGGCCAATAAAAGGCAGTAGTGGCCATAAGCTGTGGTTGGGAACTACACATTATGAACATACTCCAGGGTATATGAACAAAGCTAAAGGAGTTCTTATATTAAAAAAAATGAGTGAATATATGAGAGAGATAGCCTTCTGAGAGGTCACTATTTGTGATTGCATTATCAAGATAAGAAGTTATATGTAATTTATTACCCCTTTATGAAAGATTAAAAAAAAAGAAACTGGAGCTGGAGAAGGCCATTCAGCCCATTGACCCAGCCCCACCATTCATACCCGAACTGAACTTTGACAATGCTTTTATATCTACACCTCTCCCCCATACCTTAGACTTCCTCAAAGATCAAAAATCCTTTTAAGTGAATTTTAACATATTAAATGAGTCAGTCTTCAATGTTTTCGGTGCTGAAGAATGCCAATAATTAGCAAAGTTCTGAAGGAAGATATTCCTCCACTTCTCCATCTTAATCAGGATGGCCCTCATTTTTGAACTATGCCCCCTGGTTTTGAACACTTTAATAAAGGGTAACATTCCCTCAGCATCCACCCTGTCAAGGCAACTGAGTATGTTATAGGTTTCCGTGAGAGTACTTTTCATTCTTTTAAACTGAAATTATTCCATACCCAAACTGATCAACCTGTCCTCATGAGGCAATATCTTCATCCCAAGAATCAGCCTCATGAATCTTCCTGGAACTACTTGCATTGCAATGAGCTTAGAGAGAAAGGAACTGAAGGTCAGGAAGGAAACACCCAGGGAAATAATCCTGTTACAATTTGATTATAACGCTGCAATTAGAAATCCAAATGCTGTAATTGAATGGTGTGATTTGGTTTAGCATAAGCCTTAGTCTGCATGTCTAATTGACTGATAGGTGCTGAGTCTGCCTTTGCTTGTTCCAATATGTGTACATACATTTCTTCCTCCTGCCAACTCCATTGAAATTTGTGACATCAAACAGGACAAGTCCATGGGTTGAAGCCAGTCCTAACTCAACTCTTATAACTCTGCTCACTTGTTTTTAGTAATTTCCTCAGTTGAAATTTCTAGTCTGTCTTCAATGTCAATGGTTTGGCCAAGGATCGCACCACAAGGCAAGGGATAGGTGGTAATGTTGGCTTCAGAACTGCCAGGGTGTCCACTCTGAAAACTAATCATTTACTTTCACACACGTTTGAATTAAACTATTTATTCTTCTCATGTTCAATGGAATTAACCTGAATCTTCAACAAAAATTTCATTTCAGAAATTTAACGCATTAAATATCCATAGGAACTTGACAATGAGCTATGTTGTCTCTTGATTCCAAAAACACCTTGGGTACTCTGGCAAAAAAAATCAACAGCATTCCTAGGTTCCACAATTGGTATCAACACCTCACAAATGATCCATTAACTAATAAACATACTGCAATATATTTGGTCTCTTTTAAGCTGATTTAACATAATAAAGTTATTACTATAAGCTGTTTACAATCATATTTAATAATGTTGGACATACATCTCATATTTATTTATATGTGAGTGAAAGTTCCAACACATGATCTTCTACCTCAGAGATAAAATAAATCCCAGTTTGGGGACGAGCTAAATAACTTCATAACTTCTTGACCATTACTGTTTAATAAACTCAAACTCCTAACGGAATAAGACTGTCACACAAAAATATTTAGAAAATGACTCAATTATAATATGCTGATTATTGTGTTTTGCTTCTAGAAGCATGGTTCACCTTGTGGGACATAGCTCAAAGCTTATATTTCATATCAATGAAACAAAGTGTGGGATGGTTTAATGATAACAATTAAGATTATCAGAGCCAATTACCTGGTTATTGGTATGATGAGGTAGGCAGCCTAAGAAATTGTATAACATATTTAGAAAACTTGGAATTCACAATGAGATTTTGTTCATTCCAACATTCTAAACTGTTCATTTCAATTTCAGTCATATTACAACCTTTACAGTGTCTGATGATGTCAAGTGGAAACAAAGGGTTTTCTTGCAATTCAAGAATTTGGCATGAAAATAAAATTCAAATATAGAGCAATTACTACTTTCAAATATTATTACTTTGCTTTTTGTTTCCATTTGTTGGATCTGCACAGTAACAAAAGTGATTGTGGGTCAAAGATGTTAAAACAAAACATATATCCCGTGATTAGGTTTTATTTTAATCAAATACCACATAAAACTCTCAAGAGAGGCTAATTTCCAACGCTTATCCTGTATCAGTTGCTTGGCAGTCTAGAAGTAGTCTTTCTATTAAACAATATTTATGTTTTAATTTTCTCAGATGCAACATTTATTGTCTATCCTAATTGCCCATGAGAGGGCAGCAGTGGTGAGTTGCCTGATTGAAGTTTTCCATCTTAACCTGATTAGAATGAACACGAGAATGCCAGACTTCAAATGATCACAATAGATGATACTACATGAAAAAAGAGTGCTGACTGGCTCAGGCATTGCCCTGGAGATAGAAACAAGGAACTACAGATATGCCAGGCTTCTGAGTAATTTAAATAATTTTAAAGGTTTGAACATATAAGTCATTGGCATTACGCTGGCACTGAAATTGGCATACATAAATTTCAGCACCCGTGTGATCTGTGGGCAGTGCATCCCAGCATATAGCTAATCAAATCAAACACCACAATTGTTCTCCTGTTGTTGATAGGCTGAGGTACAGACCATGCACAATGACCCTGCACTAGCAAGACGCCCAAAAAATCATCTACCATCAGAAGTGATTTCGTAATTGGGTAGCACTTACCAAACAATCCTGAGTTAGCAAAGCTGACCAACAATTTATGATAACCAGCCAAAATCACGATGTGGTTCATTACATTTGTCAGAAGTGACAAACATTCCCGGCGAGCACGAGGGGGCATAGCTTTAAATTGAGGGGTGAAAGATATAGGACAGATGTCAGAGGTAGTTTCTTTACTCGGAGAGTAGTAAGGGAATGGAACGCTTTGCCTGCAACGGTAGTAAATTCGCCAACTTTAGGTACATTTAAGTCGTCATTGGACAAGCATATGGACGTACATGGAATAGCGTAGGTTAGATGGGCTTGAGATCTGTATGACAGGTCGGTACAACATCGAGGGCTGAAGGGCCTGTACTGTGCTGTAATATTCTATGTTCTCTGTTCTATGCTCTATAAGGACCAGTTCTGTGCAGTGCAAGGGACTCTCTGCAAACATCACACCTTTTCATTTAAAATTTGACATTCTTGAAGTTGCCCTCATGAGATCAAGATGAGAACTTTGGACAATATGTACAGTTCCCTTCCAAATGAGAGATAACCAGCTGGTTCTTGAAGCTGGATGGCCAATCGGCCTTCCATCTAGTTGCAAAGAATTTCAAAAATCTAAAAGAGCAAGAAGCTGCTGTCTCAACATTCTTTATAAAAACATCAACAAGAAATACAAAACTAACCCATATATAATCTCACTTTGTGGTGAGTAGTGGAGCCAGATGTGTGAATGAGAATTTCCTCTAAAAGGTGGCTTTTGTCTTCATTCTAACTGAGGCACATGGGGAGATTCTGTAGACTGGACTAGAGCTTTGCCCTCCCCTCCTATCGCACACATCTAGCCATTTCAATTGCTCCCTGCCCATTGGGAAGATCAAGAGCATGTGGAGAGTCCCAGACAGCTTCCATTGACAACCTTTAAAAGGGTTCATAACTGGGGAGGAGATGGAGGAGTATGGTTAAAAATTGGTGGCATCTTTGCTGGGCCTTGAACCTGCTTTGGCCAAAATGGCTGTGTCAGACATAGGATCAGGGAAGTGACATGCTGACTCTTGTCATTATTTTTGGGTCCAATTGATATGTTCCCAGCCTTGGTGTTATATTTTAATATTTGCAGGTTGTCCTCAATAGTTTGACAATTACACTTTCTCACATGGTTAAATTTGAAAATGCCAATCTCAAAATTAAAGTCATACAAATACACAGAGGAATTTTACATATATGCTTTAAGCTTATGCAAAGATCTACATACAAGCTTAAATAAATGGAGTTAACCGGGTTTTGTTCATAATGGATATTGATCAAGTTTGTGTGTTGGTTGTTGTGTAAGGCTCGTGTGTAAGCTTAACCATATTGCAGGGGTCAGGGGGATGGAGCTGTAACACCGCTCATTATTGTGGTATTTAATGGCTGATTTTTTTTTTCAACTATCCCGTTCTCTGATCTGTACAGCTGTACTTGATTGTTTAAGCCGGTGGGTAGCGCTACTGTGTTAATTATACAGAAAGTTTTAGAGAAAGAAGACCCAGATTCTGCCTGAGTCTATACGTGTTTAGAGATCGGGTAAAATTCTGAGATGTCCTAATTTAATGAAAATAAAAATGCTTAGAGATTTGTTGTCTCTCCATTGTCATGTGATAAATTAGATGTATCAGTGAATTCATAGCAATTACTATGAAGGAAATGTTCAATCATTTATCAAATCTAACTGAGGAAAACATACACAGATGCTTGACAGAGAAATAAATCACAAGTAAACTCTGAGCTAAAAAAGTTTTCTTTTGCATTTCTTTGATTTTGAAATCCTCATCCTCTATATTCAAACTTTCCGACTCTTCCCATTTCCTCTTCTTTGGTGCCACTCCTGGCTCCACATCCGGGATTCCTGAAAACATTCTATCTCATACATCCAGCATTTTCTTTAATCTACTTCTGAAATTCAATGGCCTGAGATAATGGCTAGAATTCCTTCTCTAATCTACTTCATTACTATCATGGTCTTAATCTTGGAGACATGTTTCAACCCACTCCAAGAGCAAATCATTGGTTCCCAGTCATAATGTCACTTTCTTTAACTCAGCATCAAATTTTATCTGATAATACTTCTGCCAGGGGTATAACCCATTTTACTGTCATCGGTGCTTTATAAATGCAAGTTTTTGTCGTAAAAAAGTGGGACATTGCCTTTGACCAACATAATTACAAATAATTGAGCTCTCATTGCAAATAAATTTGTACTGGTATAAATAGAACTCTGAGCATTGTGCTATTAAAATTGAGCTCACACAATGCATTATTTATCTCTGTTCCCCTCAAGGGATAGAGTCTATATTTAAAACTAACCAACAAATGCTCGATCTATCTATTTATTGCACCCCTCTACAGCAATCTCAAAAGGAATTTGCCAAAATGACGGCATGATGGGTCTTACATTTGTCACTGTTGCCTGCACATGTATCAGAGGGACAACAGATGGAACAAAATATCTCCAGCGAGGAACTGGAAAGAAAAAAAGATTTATAATACACCAGCCTTGAAGCTCATTATATCAATTTTCATGCGGTTCAAACTCTTTTCCAGATGGCATTAGTATCTAAAACTTTATCTTTGCTCTAATTAAAAAGAGGGCTTGTATTCATATAGCACCTTTCACAATCTCTGTAAATCTAGAAGAACTTTTTGATCAATAAAACATTTTCACAATGGACCCACTGTTGTGAGAAACAGGTTAAGCAACTATCTAAGAGGAAGCTCTAAGAAACAGCATTAGTTAGCTGCTGATATTGAGAGCCATTTTTAGTAGTCAGGAAATGAGCTTTATCCCTGTTGATTAGAAGGCACATATTGGTCACGACACCAGGGAGAACATCCCTGCTTTTCAAAGTAATGCTAGGACATATTTCCTTTCTCTCAGTAAGGGCAGATGTAACCTCACTTCAGCATCTCAGCTAAATTACAATATCTCCAACAGGGCAGCCCTCCTTCAGTACAGGCCTAAGAGACCAACATGGTATACTTGAGCTGCAGCAACATGAACACTTGGTGAGTGAGCCAGACTACTCTTGAGTTGGAGATCTGGACCACAGAAGTGGACTCTAGAATGGCATTGGTTTTGGCAGAGAGGAACAATATAACAAAGGGTCTGTCTTTAATAGCATCTGATGCGTCCCACACTGATTACCCTATGCAGAAGGATGATATTGAGAATTTTCCAGAAGCATGCAAAGTGGGAAGCCTACGATGGCAGACAGTCTTTAATGCTGATTTGGTGCCTGAGTTCACAGGTCCCGTTCAAAGCCTCTCAAACACTCAGATGAATGTAGATTCAGCTGCACAAAGGAACTCACTTATTCTATTGCTAAAGATCAGATTTTAATTTTCAAATGAGAAGTCTTTAACTTTCTTGATGTAGATTGTGTTATTGAACGGATTCACAAAGTTCATTGAATCAGAAGGCACTGGTGCTGAACTTTACAAAGAGTTGTGTGGTTTGAAGGGCCTCTGGGTAGAACACTTGCTTTTGTGGACACTATAGCTGTCGATCCTCTTGGAGTGCAATATGGAGATTAAGTGATGGGAACAGAAAGGAAATGAGGCAAGATTGCAGAGAACGGGAGGCCTTGAATAGAAAGCAACATCAATGTAATCTTCAGAGAGCACTTCTCTGAGTTTAAACTCAGGTAGGAGCCTGTGATAGCCATGATTCACCAAGGAAGTGGGCCCTGAATTGCATTATCTCCTCCAGTTTGATCTGTGAGGGTGAGGATTGCACTGACAGTGCCTGGCATGGACTCTGTGGTCCTTATTTCTGTTTCTCCAGACCTTTCACAATTTGCTGTGTATCACTGAAATGGAAAAAGTCAACAAGACCTGGAATTTCATTGCCTTTCCTTCAAACTGAGAAAAGCAAGAAGAGCAGAGTTGTAGCTTGTTCAAGTGGTAAAGATAACCATCAATTAGATGCAAGTAATATTGTAAGAAAAGGGAGAATAAGGTGGCTATTCTGTCTGGAAAAAACACTGCATAATTCAGTTAAATCATACCTAAACTTCTACTTGAACACCATTTGTCTGCACTATCCATTATCACCCAATGTTTTTAAAATGTAGAAAAACGTCGATCTCGGTCTTAAATATAATCAATTCTTAAACCTACACAGTTCCTTGGTGAGAGAACTCCAAAAGATTCACTTCTATCTCATGTCAAGAAATATATCCTCATCTCAGTCTTAAAGAGTTTGTCCTATGTTTTGAGATTGTGTCTCCTGGGTTTTTTTCACTCTCCCCCTTGCTGATCTACCACACTGACCATATAAGAATGTGATACGTTTAAATATAATCAGCTCTCAATCTTCTAAACTACCGAGAGTACAGCCCCCAGCTATTTTATCTTTCTTCATCAAACAATCCCTTCATTGCAAGGTTTAGTTTGGTGAACTTTCATTGCACTCTCTCCAAGGCAAGTATATTGTTCTTCTGGTCAGGAGACCAAATCCACCGGCAAAACATCTCAACAGGCCATTACAACACATCACACTTTAAAGTCGCAGTTGGCATCTGTCCACCACGTTGGTGACTGTGAGTGAAGCAACCCTATTGTATTTTTATCCATTGTATTTTTATTCTGTCAGTTAGTTGTTCCCTCTGCCTTTGAGCTACCACCTTAAACAAAAGGTGCACAAAAACAAGACAACACAAGCCTCCTGATCTGCATAGGATTCATTACTCATCTCTACATACTGGCAAGGCTCCTACAACCAAAGCCGTTATTAGGAATTTCACACAGCAGACCACCAAGTCTCTTCAAATAACAATTTCACATCCTGGCCCAAGTAGAATATCTCTAGCATTTAGTGCCATTTGTGTCATGATTATGCTGGTGTGCCATTCAATATTACATGAAATAGTCATCTATTATCCTTGCTGTCTATCTTAGCACTTATCTCTGGATGCTTTTTCCCAGCCTCCTTTTTGTTTTAATGCAATGTAAGTCAATGGTTGGAGCATGGAGGGTGAGACAGAATAAAAATGATTTTATCAGAAGATATCAACTGATGGCGGGCCTTGAGGGCCTGGCTTTGGATGGCAATAGCTTGGCATGGGCAGCAACTGTATGAGCTCCATTTCAGTGGCAGGGTGTGATAAACCCAAAAGGCCCATGGGGAATTACTGATAAACCTCTTGTGGAGCTCACTGAGTATTAGTTCCCCTGGTAGCAGGCAATGACCTGCTCATCTGAGCTCATCGTCTGAGCCCTCTATAAAGTAGACTCATGATGGGGCTTAAAGTGCTTTATTTCACCCTCCAGCTCCATTTTGATTTAGCCCCTTCACTGTGTTCTTACCTCCCTTTCACTTTTGATGCTTTGTGATACTAATACTGGCTTTGCTTGTTAAATATTTAATCGGCTACATCAGTGATTACTGGTGGTAGCGAAAAGGAAACAAAATAACAAAAAAAAGCCAGAGTGATTTTGATCAGTGATAATGGGAACTGCAGATGCTGGATAATCCAAGATAAAAAATGTGAGGCTGGATGAACACAGCAGGCCCAGCAGCATCTCAGGAGCACAATTTTGACTGATTTTGATGATGAGAAAGTTTGCCAGTTGTGTATAATAGTACTTCTGTGTACAAAACCAGGAAAAGAAATGAAGAAAAAGATAAAAAGACCTAAAGGGCTCTTGTGGCACTGTGGTGATGTCTTTGCCTTTGAGCCAAGAAGCCTATGTTCAATTGTCCCCTGTTCCAGAGATGTGTAAGAACATTCCTAAACAGGTTAATTTAAAAAATGCAAAGCAAAGCCAGGTGTCAGTGATAGCTCAGTGAGTGGTGTGCTCTTACTTCTGAACCAGAACACCAGGGCTTCAGGTTCTATGCAAGAGCATCAGAAGACAAAATACAGGCTCACTCTCCAATACTGTACTGATGGATGGCTCTGCAGAACTGTCTATCCTGGACAGGGGCTAACCTTTGTTCACCGTAGTAATTTTGTTTCACTGGAGCGGAGGAGACTGAGGAGTGACCTTATAGAGGTTTATAAAATCATGAGGTGTTTAGATAAGGTGAATGAGAGAGGTCTTTTTTCCTATGGTGGGGGAGTTCAAAACTAGGGGGCATATTTTTCAAGCGGGAGGAGAAACATTCCAAAAAGACGCGTGAAGGGCAAACTTTTATTTTACACAGAGAGTGGGTCATGTGTGGAATGAACTGCCAGTGGAAGTGATAGATGCTGATATTATTACAACATTTAAAAGAAATTCATGAATGAGAAAGGGTAAAGGGATATTGGCCAAGTGTAGGCATGTGAGCTTGGTTTAGTTTGGGAACATGATCAGCATGGACTAGTTAGACTGAAGATTCTGTTTCCATGCTTCTAGCGGTAGTAGCTCTGTTTTTGTGTTCAACAATAAATGTTCCTTTCCAGTTGATCCTCCTGAGTAATTACACGGTAGGAGAATGAATGATATCATTGTGTGAGGGTAGAGCAGATCAATGCATCAATGCGAGCTACCCTGGGCACTGCCTCAGAAGCTATGGCACAGACTTTTGAACTGCTCAGAGATGGCAAAGCCCTTTGAGCACTGAAATCTACGTTCTTGATTGCAACAGGCTGAACCAGGATGAAGCTGGGTTTCCATGGTACCACAATGGACCTCAGTCCAAGTTTTCATTGCAACACTTAGGCACTGCATAATTTCTCCTTGTGCTACATTTGAAGTTGCAGCATTAGCCACTGGACATTACATCCCATTCGTGTCAGCAAGTGTGGTCATGGGTTCTGACGCCATCATTATTGCTCGAATCAAGGATGCCATCTACTCAGGGGTGCAACTTTCTGGTACTTCTTTCCTGTGACTGACCAGGCAGATTGTCGAGCCAATCTTTGGGTCCACTGGACAGCATGTCCCATGAAAAACTGTAAGATTTGTTGTATTTTCTTTTCTCCTGCATCGGCTCTGCCTCATTTTTAACAATTGTCATTCAAGACATGATGGACATAAAATGCTCATGCACCCAGCAATGTCCACATCCCACAAATTAATAAAGATAAGGCTGTCATTGGAGAGCGAATGTCCTTGAGAAGGGCAGCTGGAAAAGGTACAAAACATTGACAGAGAGCCCCTTCAACTTGTTACTCCTACCTGTCACAGGAAAATTGGCTAGTAATTGGTAGACATTTCTTCTATCTCTCTTTTGTTTGGCCATTTGGTTTAAATCAAGTGATTTTGATACAACCGACAGGTATATTAAAATATTTAAGATCTAAAGTATTTAATTAAATAGAACAGAGATAGCAGGTGCTGTGTTGCAGCTGCAGTATGAGGGAGATGTCAAGGATTCACAGTGATCTCATCTGTACTGAATACTGGCTGCTCAAGAAACCACATCTTCATTCAGTCAAAAGGTTCTTCTTGATAAGGCTCAAGGTGCTGTTTTTTTTTGGCACTTTTTTTTAATGCAAGTTCCTTCCAGCAAAAAGATGTCTACAGAGTGCTGGTGTACAAAAAAGACATCCATGGTTCATAGTTCATAGTTTTTAGACAAAAACATTTCCCCAAGAAAATAAACTCTATCTTTGTGAATGCCAACACAATTCCTCGGAAATTCACAGCAATAATAAAGATGATTAGGAGAGCTGAGACTGACATGAAGCGGTAAGGTTAACTTCTAATGATGTGACTTTAATTTGACTCAAAGGAAAATATTTTACAACTTTTTAAAAATTCCTTCACTTTGTAATAAACAAACATTTCCACGTACTGCAAGTCGAAGTCACAATTTTAAAGTAACAGTGAAGAGGGTCAAGAATTTGAGAGGCTGATTAAAGTTCAACTTCTTTGATATATTTATAAGACTCATAGAATCTGATCTTTCAAACAGGCTATCTCCCCCATAAGCTTTGAGCATTGCTCAGCATTGTTATCAGATGCCCATTGGAAGTAAAACATGTTTGGAATTATATTGTGACAAAATTATTCCACTTTCACCAAGTAGGAATTTTATTTTTGTACCTCTAGAATATGGATCGCAATTAAAATGATACTAAATAAAGTGAAAGATTCTCCTTTCAGTTAAAAATTATATCATCCAGTAGTGTAACCACTTGTCATTAATATGATCACTAGTTCCATATTATCAACACACATTCTTTCATCTGAATGAAATATATACTGGCAGGAGGTGATTATGCTAGTTCTGACAATTACATATATTAAACGTTTCTAGCAACAGCAGTGAGATGATGTGTAAGCTGATAGTGATATATGAGTTGACTTGGAGGAGGAATCATGTCTAGTACTATTTCTATTAAACATAATATCATCACCACTACAGGACCTGTGCCAGTCTGCATTATTGGGAATTAGGGTGGGTATATGTTGATTAGCAACAGTTGCATGTACCTGGGTTTTAAGTGAGAGGAAAAGTAGACAGCAAAGTTCAGAACAAATATTTCTGGCTGGTTCATCTGGAGTCAATGGTCAGATTGAGGTCACGATAAATTAATATATCAGATGAGTTGGCTTGGATTTGCAGTGAGAGTCTGTTTGGGCAAATGGCACAAATATAATTTGGATTTGCTTTCAGCAGCAAAGTTGATTGGATCTTTCTTGACAGCAGAAATCAGATCAGGGATAGGTTGATGTGAGCCTTCACATTAAGTCATCAATGAGTATTGCATTGAGTCTGGCTGACTAAAGAAATCAAAATGAACACAGATTGTTCGAAGGAGTGGGGCTTGGTTAGACCAGGAAGAATTTATTCTGGAACAGGCAGATGATAGGAATTAGTAGGAAAAATCCTGTGCTGGACAGTAACACCAATGAGGCAGGCTGCATTGGCCATTTGTTATTTACTGGGCATCAATGGAATTGAATATCTGACATTAGGTATAAGAGGAGTATAAAGAGCTCTTGTAGCACATATATTTGTATCCCTGTCTCTGGATCAAGAAGCCCAGGTTGAAGTATTATCTAGAGGCGTGTAATAAAATCTCTGAAAATGTTGTTTCACAAAAGGAAAATAATAATATGAACATAATGAAATAGCAACTGTTTTGTTTACTACAAATATTATCCAATTTTTAATGGCCCAGTCTTTGGAACAGTTTCCATAATGTCTATGAGAAGTGAGAAGACATATAGAAACATAGACATTAGGTATAGGAGTAGGCCATTTGGCCCTTACGAGCCTGTATCAGCATTCAAAATGAAAATGCAATCTCAGTCTACTTTCAGTGACTGGTGCATGCAGAAGTCCAGGTCTCATTCTCATTCCCATTCCCACCCTCTCCCCATACCTTTTGATCCCTTTAGCCTCAAGGGCCACATCCAGGTCCCTCTTGAATATATCTAATGAATTGTCCCCAACAGCTTCCTGTGAGAGAGAATTGCGCAGGTTCACAACTCTCTGAGTGAAGAAATCCTTCCTCATCTCAGTACCGTATGGCTTACCCCTTATTCTTAGACAATCAACCCATGTTCTGGACTTGCCCAACATTGAGAACATTCTCCCTGGGTCTATCCTGTCCTGTCCCATTACAATTTTATACGTTTCTACTGGAAACCCCACCCACCCACCTCATTCTTCTAAATTCCAGCAACTGCAAGCCCAGTTGATCCAATCTTTCATCATATGTCAGTTCTGCTGTCCCAGGAATTTATCTGCCGAAACTTCACTTGGTTAAGCATGTAGTCCTTCTATATAACTATTAATGTTTGAAGTGACCCTTGATACTCAGCCGATATTGATTAATGCTAATAGATTCTCACTGAACAGAGGCTCAGTGAAGCGCAATGTGTATTGCTTTGACTTGTGAATTTCTAAAACACAAGGCTCATTAACCATTTAATTATGAACCGATGTAAATCTATTTCTTAGTTTTCTTGAAGGGGGCTCAATATCAGCAAGTGTAAGAAACAAAAATGGAAGAACTTGCATTTCCAGAGAGGCTTTTCTAACCTTATATTACCCCAGAAATATACTGCAGCAAATGAAAAAGTTTGTGATGTACATTAAATGTTGTAATGTAAAAGGCAGCAGTTAAATTATGCACTGCAAAGTTCATGTGAATAGATCTATTGAGAGAAGACTGAACACTGCCCAGGAAATTGATAATCCTCCCTATGCTTCGTTGAATAGTGCCATGAGATAGTGTCATTATGTCCACCCAAACATGCAAAGGGAGACTTAGTCTGATTCTTGTCTAACGAACAGCAGCTCTAACTGTCAGGCGATGTTTCTGGATTTGAGCTTGAACTCACAAGCTTCTGATTCAGAGGTGAGAGCCACTGGAACTTGATTGAGGTAAATTATTAAAATAGAGTGGACTTCTCTTTAATTAGCAGCTAATCAGACAAATCACCTGGAAATGCCAGATGGTGATGTTGCCCGACAAAGGAATCTGCAGGAAATGTTCTGCCTCTTTTAATAAAGAACAAATTCTGTTTGTTTCATGTATCATTCCTCCCAATGCTTTTAACTGTAAAAACAACATAATTAATAATTAGAAATTATCATTTGGAATAAGAATCACAGGTATTATGAAGTGTTTTAATTGCATGTTAGCCTCAAGTGGTGTGGAGAATTTAATGAACTTTGTTTTTACTTATTTATAAGTCCATCTATTGCAGAAAGTAAACCAGGAATATCTAGAATTATCTAATCCAATGATTATTATATTCTATGTAGCACATATTACAGTTTATGGCACTTGATACAAGAAATTTAATTTTGCTCACTGCATTCATATATTCATTATATGCAGTGTCTTTTAGTCTGTGATATCAGTGCTTCCTTTGTAATATTTCATTGTATAATTACACCATGCAGCACTGAGTCAGGGAAAGTGTGCATTCATTAAATTATGTAAATGATTTAATGATAGGATGTGTGTGCACAGGCACTTATTGATTTTACCACTAGCCCACATCAATCCATTTGCATGCAATGCTCCTTCTTCACTAAGTTAATGTCATCCATATTTTGGCTTGGGTCTGCGTGGATTTTTTGATGTCAAGCTTCAGAATAATTATTTTTGTGCCCGAGCAGCACTCTGCTTTTTCATTCAAAGCTGAGCTTCTGATCAGTATCTAAGCCAGCACTAAGACCCATGTATGTCCGTCACCGTGACCTCACCTTTACCTGCTCCTACCCGAAAGGTCATTTGCTGCAAAACCCGCATCCATTCCTTTACGACCCCCAGATTTACCTGTTCTAATAAACTGTTTGTTAATTTCTATTTTTCATCCCCCCCCCCAAATTTAAGGTTTTGAAGGTTTTCATGTTTTTGAAGTCTATTCCATTCCCCAAAACTCTGCTACCCATCTCCTAACTTGCCAAAGATCCAATTCAAAGATCATCCTTGCGCTTGCAGACGTATTTTGATTTCTGCTTTTAAAGTCATTACCCCAATTTCAAATCATTCTTAGTCCCCACTATTTCTGTACCCTCCTCGAGTTCAATGACCATTATAGATATCAGCACTCCTCCACCTCACTGCAATCCACCTCACCATTTTAGTATAATTCGAGACTAGGATCAGGGAATTGAATTAAATTAATTTAAATCAAATTAATTTAAATTCTTTAATACACTAAATTGAAAGGTAAAATATGATGCTTAATACTCAGTTTATTCTGTAAGTAAACGAAATGTTCATAAAACTAGTGAAACATATGCTTCACACTGTTTGGACTCAATTCTATGTTTTAAATTGCAGGCAATATGATGTTATTTTCCAGTGCTGTTTCTCTCAATCTGATGAAGGGTTGAGTGTTACTTTCACAATTAAGATTGAAGTTCTAATTCCTTTGTATTGTTTTTAGTGCGACACAATGTGCACAATGGCTGTCTCTTTAAAAAAAATGCTTTTGATTATATTTTTCTGCATTTTAATTTACAATTTACTTTAGCTTGAAGGTAGCTAAGCATGAACAGCAATAATTGCTGGAAAAAAACTAGCAAGTTGTTCAAATAGCAAGAAGTGCGTTGAATTTCTGATTGTATAACAGACCCTGTACCCACATGCATGACTAAATCTGGTCATTCACCATGGTTGCTGCTGTTGAAGCAATGAAAATATTTTCTGTTAATTTACTCAGACAATTTACATGCCCCAAGCTTTTTATTAAATATATATATAAATATGCAGAAAGTATTAAAGATTAGGAAGTTAGGAAATATTAAGTGTTCAAGTTTGTAAAAACCTGGGATTCTTAATTCTTACAACAGCTGTTCCATGTTGGGAAGAAATTCTTAAATGACATTTTTGATCTGAGGAAGCTGTTTTGCTCTCTGCAGGCAGCCAGTAAATGGCTCTAAGATAAAATACCTCCTGCTGCGTAGGCTAATGATCATTTCTGAAATGGCATTTGTATGCTACAAGGTTTAACTGCCACAGCATGGAGGTGGATCATGATAATAGCTTGATGACGACAAATATTCACTCTGAAGCATTAACTCTGTGGAAGTTTCACTGAGGTAGCCTGGGTCACAATGAGAACTGGTAGAGGAAAATGAGCAGCCTTTTCATCTGATGCATTCAGATGATTGAGATCACTCTTGGGCTTTCCTCCTCCTGTATTCTGTTATGGTTTCGAAGATTTATCATCTCTAGGAAGGTGCTGGAATGGTGCTAATAGCGCTGAGCTAGTAATCCAGAACCCAGACTAACGCTCAGGGGATGTAAATGTGAAAGGTAGATGATGAAAGTAATTCAATAAAAATCAAGAGTAAAAAAAGAACTGGGCAAATGGTAACAATATAATTCCTCTTGATTAACGTATCAACACATCTACTTCACATGTCTTTTACTAAAGGAAGTTTGTCATCCTCACCTGGTCTGGCCTACTGTGAATCCCAGTCCACAGCAATGTGGTTCTCTCTTAGCCACCTAGCCAGAAACACCTATATCCCATAGATATTGTTTTTAAAGAAAGCTGTGCATCTGGACAATTATTCAATCTGTCCGCAGAGCAAATATTCAGAAAATGAAGTGTACTTCCTGGGGTAAAAATTTGGAAACAAAAAAAATAAGCCTGCAGTATGCTGATGACATAAACTGACAGAATGTGAAAAGTCCCTATTCCATTCAAAATATTTAAGTTCAAGTAAATTCTGTAAGTTTAGAATGCAGATCAAGTATGAATACCAAAAAAAATCAATGATAATTAGAAAGAAGACATTTGAAGAAACTAGAGTAAAGATTGAAGCTGATGGTGACACATTGAAACACAGAAACATGAAAAATAGGACAGATCCAACCTGAAATTCAGTATGATTATAGCTGCTCAATCACATCAGTGCCTCATTCCTGCTTTCTCCTTATACTCTTTGGTATCCTTAGTTATAAGAATTAAATCTAACTCCTTCTTAAAAATGTTCAACAGTTTGACATCAACTGCTTTCTATGACAGACAATTCTACAGGCTCATCACTCGCTGGGTGAAAATTTCTCATCTCATTTCTAAATGGCCTACATTATATGTTTTGACTGTGACCCCCCGGTTCTGGACTCCTTGTCAATGGGAATATCCTTCCTGTGTTTACCATATCAAATGCTGTTAGAATTTTATAGGTTTTTATAAGGATCCACCCTCATTCTTCTGAACACCAGTTAATTCCGGTCAAAGCCAATTCAGTTTTTCTTCATATGTCAGCCCTGACGTTAAAGAATCAGTCTGATAAACCTTTGTTGCATCCCCTCCATAGTTCAATCATCCTTCTTCAGATAAGGGAACCAAAACTGTACACAATCCTCTGGCATGATCTCACCAAGGCCCTGTACAACTGCAAAAATATATCCCTGTTCATTTACTCAAATCCTAACACTGTGAAGATCACTGTGCTATTTGTTTTCTTCACCGCCTGATGCACTTGTATGCTTACTTTCAGTGGCTGGTGCATGAGTAAGCCCAGGTCTCATTACACCTCCCCTTTTCCCAATCTGTTCCTGTTCAGATGATCTATTGCTTCCAACATTCCAATAGGACCCCACTCTTATCCACAAAATACTGCATCCACTCACCCATTTACCCCCGTATCCAAATTACACTGAACAAGTAAGTGCTTTGCTTTATTTAGGACAAATAATAAAAGAAGATGGCAGATAAGATGCAGAAGTTAGATGAAGGATAAAGATAGCTAGAAGTAATTTTATGAAAATCAAGTATCAGTTAGCAATATGAAACTCGAGCCTGTAACAAGGGATAGATCGGTACTGAATTGAACCCACTTTCCTGTGCACCTTACAAAGCTGGTGTGTAAGGGTGCTGGTGGACTGCAGTGGTTTAAGAAGGTAGCTCACCAACATCTTCTCAAGAGTAACTAGGGCTGGGCAAGAAATGCTAGCCCAACAGCAATGCCTACATTCATCAGACGAATAAATTTTAAGAAGTCAAAATATGTTGAAGAAAATATAAACCTTTGAAACTGAATATTAAGACAGAAGCTAAATTTCAATACACAGTCTGAGACAAATGAATAGGTCATTCAAATTGCAAGAACAGAAAGAACTTTTAAAAACTGACAGCCCCAGGAAAGTAAATGCCATTGTTTCAGACATTTGATGAGAGCTAACATGTTAGCTAGATTGCTTCCAGAGGGCAAAATGAAGGGTAGCAGGAAGAGAACACACCCCAGATGTAATTGGACAATGGATGGAACACAACGGATGAAAGGATTGCACAAGACAGACAACCATAGTGTATATGGACCGCAGATCTTTAGCAGGAGTAGCAAAAAGCAGCAGCACTTCGACATAAACTACTTCCTGTACTTCGTTCCTGGTGGAGTCTTCCAGGCAGCACCCATCAAGCCTCATAATTCCACAATGCCTTCTAGTTCTAGTAAGGTTCACTCCTTTTTAACATAAACATTGTTATCCTTCCGGAGGGACCACTCTCTCTGTGACTCCCTTGTGCGCTCCACACTCCTGTCCAGCCCCACCACACCTGGCACTTTTTCCTGCAACCACAGGAAGTGCTACACCTTCCCGCTCATCCCCATCCCAGGCCCCAAGGAGGCTTTCCACACCAAGCAGATGCTTGCCTGCACATCTGCCAATGTGGCATACTGCATCCGCTGTACACATTGTGGCCTCCTTTACATCGGGGAAACCAAGCGGAGGCTTGGGGACTGTTTTGCAGAACACCTATGCTCGGTTTGCACTAAACAACTGCACCTCCCAGTCGCGAACCATTTCAACTCCCCCTCCCATTCCTCAGACGACATATCCATCCTGGGCCTCCTGCAGTGCCATAACGATGCTACCTGAAGGCTGCAGGAACAGCAACTCATATTCCGCTTGGGAACCCTGCAGCCTAATGGTGTCAATGTGGATTTCACCAGCTTCAAAACCTCTCCTCCCCCCAGTGCATCCCAAAACCAGCCCAGCTCATCCCTGCCTCCCTAATCAGTCCTTCCTCCCACCTATCCTCTCCTCCTGCCTCAAGACCCACCCCCATCTCCTAAGTACTAACCACTTCCTGCCCCCTTGACCTGTCCATCCTCCCTGGACTGACCTGTCTCCTCACTACCTCCCCACCTACACTCAGCTTTACTTGCTCCATCCCTGCCTCTTTGACCTGTCTGTCTCTTCTTTATCTATCTTCTCCTCCATCCATCATCTATCCGGCTCCCCCTCTCTCCCTATTTATTTCAGAACCCCTTCCCTTCCCCCCATTTCTGAAGAAGGGTCTAGGCCTAAAACGTCAGCCTTCCTGCTCCTCTGATGCTGCTTGGCCTGCTGTGTTCATCCAGCTCTACACCTTGTTATCTCAGATTCTCCAGCATCTGAAGTTCCTACTATCTCTAAGCAAACTAATGGTTCCTTAATTGGAGTAGGATTAGCATGTGGAACTCACTGTTGGAAAGAATTGTTAGCCGCAGTAAGATAGTTGCATTTATCAGGAAGCCAGATAAACACATAAGACAGAAATGAGTGGAAGAGAATCTTAATAATGTCAGAAAAAGGGTGAAGGTTCATGTGGGTCATGAATTGATGCACTGATTAGCTAAGTCTGGCTGGGCTGAATCCCCAATTTTATGCTGCACATTCTATCTCATATATTGTTCAACTTAATTGTCACAAACAATTCTAGCGAAGGTCAGCTAACAAGTACAGATGAGGGATTGAAATTGGTCCTAATTTGGTATTAGTGAGTTAATATATTTATCTTTGGATGCATAGTAGGGCACTGCTCTAATTCAAAATAAGATGGCATTGTTTCTTTTGCAAGTAAACAATGAATTCAACAACTCCTCCTGAAAGCATCTTTGGGAGTTGTGGAGCTTCCTGAATTTAAATTCAGATAATTTGGTCATTTATTGCATTGTAGATCCCCGCTGTTTGCAAATTGACTGCACTGTTCATCTACGATTCTAGGGACTGCAGCGTGAAAGTAATTCATTAGTAGTAAAGAGCTTTGGGATATTTTTGAGAACATAAGACACGTTTTACGTGCAAGCTATTTCTAAGTTTTCCAGCATTTGCATTATTCTATCATGGAAATTTTTAAGGGTCTTTATGGGCATATTAACATGAATAAAGATAATTGCAGATGCATCACATATCAACATTAAACAGAAATATGGGACAATGTTGTATTCACTGCAAAATCTGAGTTGACTGCTTAATTTTCCTTTTATAATCTTAAACTTTTTTTTAAATAAATGTATCGCAATCATTTAATGTTGCAATCCAACATGGCAGTTTTCTTGTGATAGATTACAATAATGGAAACTGTAAACATTCTTGATGATTATTCTTGCTATTACAATACATATTCACGTGCCATGTGCTAGTGAGGCGAGGAGTAGGGAGAGAGAGGAGTTGAACACGTGGCTACAGGGATGGTGCAGGAGAGACGGTTTTGGATTCTTGGATAATTGGGGCTCTTTCTGGGGTAGGTGGAACCTCTACAAGCAAGATGGTCTTCACCTGAACCGGAGGGGTACCGATATCCTGGGGGGGAAATTTGCTAAGGCTATTGAGGTGGGTTTAAACTAATTCAGCAGAGGGATGGGAACCAAAATTGTAGTTCGAGTATAGAAAAGGTTCAGAGTGTGGCACCGGCAAGCAAGAAGTTGGTTTGAAGTGTGTCTACTTCAATGCCAGGAGCATCCGGAATAAGGTGGGTGAACTTGCAGCATGGATCAGTACCTGGGACTTCGATGTTGTGGCCATTTCGGAGACATGGATAGAGCAGGGACAGGAATGGCTGTTGCAGGTTCCGGGATTTAGATGTTTCAGTAAGAGCAGAGAAGATAGTAAAAGGGGGGTGGGGGGGAGGTGTGGCATTGTTGGTCAAGGACAGTATTACAGTTGCAGAAAGGATGTTTGGGGACTCGTCAACTGAGGTAGTATGGGCTGAGGTTAGAAACAGGAAAGGAGAGGCCACCCTGTTGGGAGTTTTCTATAGGCCTCCGAATAGTTCCAGAGATGCAGAGGAAAGGATAGCAAAGATGATTCTTGATAAGAGTGAGAGAGACAGGGTAGTTGTCATGGGGAACTTCAACTTTCCAGATATTGACTGGGAACACTATAGTTCGAGTACTATAGATGGGTCAGTTTTTGTCCAGAGTGTGCAGGAGGGCTTCCTGACACAGTATGTAGATAGGCCAACAAGGGACGAAGCCACATTAGATTTGGTACTAGGTAATGAGCCCGGCCAGGTGTTTGATTCGGAAGTAGGTGAGCACTTTGGTGATAGCGATCGCAATTCTGTTATGTTTACTTTAGTGATGGAAAGGGATCGGTGTATACCCCTGGGCAAGAGTTATAGCTGGGGGAAAGGCAATTACGTTGAGATTAGGCAAGATGTAGGGAGCATAGGATGGGGAAGGAAACTGCAGGGGATGGGCACATTAGAAATGTGGAGCTTATTCAAGGAAAAGCTCCTGTGTGTCCTAGATGAGTATATAGCTGTCAGGCAGGGAGGAAGCTGTAGAGCGCAGGAGCCTTGGTTTACGAAGGAAGTGGAATCTCTGGTCAAGAGGAGGAAGAAGGCTTATGTTAGGATGAGATGTGAAGGCTCAGTTAGGGCGCTTGAGGGCTACAAGGTAGCCAGGAAAGACCTAAAGAGAGAGCTCAGAAGAGCCAGGAGGAGACATGAGAAGTTGTTGGCAGATAGGATCAGGGTAAACCCTAAGGCTTTCTAAAGGTATTTGAGGAATAAAAGAATGACGAAAGTAAGATTAGGGCCAATCAAGGATAGTCGTGGGAAGTTGTGTGTGGAGTCAGAGGAGATAGGGGAAGCGCTAAATGAATATTTTTCGACAGTATTCACTCTAGAAAATGACAATGTTGTCGAGGAAAATACTGAGATACAGGCTACTAGACTAGGTGGGATTGAGGTTCAGAAGGAAGCGGTATTAGAAATCGTACAGAGGGTGAAGATAGATAAGTCCCCTGGGCCGGATGGGATTTATCCTCGGATCCTCTGGGAAGCCAGGGAGGAGATTGCCGAGGCTTTGGCATTGATCTTTAACTCGTCATTGTCTACAGGAATAGTGCCAGATGACTGGAGGATAGCAAATGTGGTTCCCCTGTTCAAGAAGGGGAGTGGAGACAAGCCTGGTAATTATAGACCAGTGAGCCTTACCTCAGTTGTTGGTAAAGTGTTGGAAAAGGTTATAAGGGATAGGATTTATAATCATCTAGAAAAGAATGAATTGATTAGGGATAGTCAGCACGGTTTTGTGAAGGGAAGGTCGTGCCTCACAAACCTTATTGAGTTCTTTGTGAAGGTGACCAAACAGGTAGATGAGAGTAAACCGGTTGATGTGGTGTATATGGATTTCAGCAAGGCGTTCGATAAGGTTCCCCACAATAGGCTATTGTACAAAATGCGGAGGAATGAGATTGTGAGAGATATAGCAGTTTGGATTGGAAATTGGCTTGCTGAAAGAAGACAGAGGGTGGTAGTTGATGGGAAATGTTCATCCTGGAGACCAGTTACTAGTGGTGTACCGCAAGGGTCAGTGTTGGGTCCACTGCTGTTTGTCATTTTTATAAATGACCTGGATGAGGGTCTAGAAGGATGAGTTAGTAATTTTGCGGACGACACTAAGGTCGGTGGGGTTGTGGATAGTGACGAAGGATGCTGTAGGTTGCAAAGAGACATAGATAAGCTGCAGAGCTGGGCTGAGAGGTGGCAAATGGAATTTAATGCGGACAAGTGTGAGGTGATGCACTTTGGTAGGAGTAACCAGAAGTCAAAGTACTGGGCTAATGGTAAGATTCTTGGTAGTGTAGATGAGCAGAGAGATCTCGGTGTCCATGTACACAGATCCTTGAAATTTGCCACCCAGGTTGACAGGCTGTATGTTAAGAAGGCATACAGTGTCTTAGCTTTTATTAATAGACGGATCGAGTTCCGGAACCAAGAGGTTATGGTGAAGCTGTACAAAACTCTGGTGCAGCCGCACTTGGAGTATTGCGTACAGTTCAGGTCACCACATTATAAGAAGGATGTGGAAGCTTTGGAAAGGGTGCAGAGGAGATTTACTAGGATGTTGCCTGGTATGGAGGGACTTGAGGCTGTTTTTGTTAGAGAGAAGAAGGTTGAAAGGTGACTTAATTGAGACCTATAAAATAATCAGAGGTTTCGATAGGGTGGATAGGGAGAGCCTTTTTCCTAGGATGGTGACGGCGAGCACGAGGGGGTATAGCTTTAAATTGAGGGGTGAAAAACATAGGTCAGATGTCAGAGGTGGTTTCTTTACTGAGAGAGTAGTAAGGGAATGGAACGCTTTGCCTGCAACGGTAGTAGTTTCGCCAATTTTAAGTACATTTAAGTCGTCATTGGATAAGCATATGAACGTACATGGAATAGTGTAGGTTAGATGGGCTTGAGATCGGCACAACATCGAGGGCCGAAGGGCCTGTACTGTGCTGTAATGTTCTATGTTCTATGTTCTATATATGAGGTTATTCTACAAAAGCCAACTCTCACAATATGATTTAGCTTTGAATGCAGTATACTTTAGTTTCAAAAGATCCTGAGAAAAGCGCTGGAGGAGAGAGGAGGAGATCCAGTGAGTTGTCATAATCCAGCACACTGCCGCAAAGTTAACAGTGTCATATTCACACAAAATTTCAACGCATACTTGATAAGAAAAAACTTGCAAGTTCATGGGATACAGTGAGTCGGGTGGAACTAAATGGATCACTTGTTTGAAGAGCCAGACCAGGCATTGAGAGCTGAATCACTTCCTTTGTTGATGTAGGATTTGTGCGTGGAGATCAAGTACAACATGAAAAATTTTCCAGTGGTCACACTGTTGTTATTCCCATGCAGGTAGGTGTTTTGCATGTAAAATCTCCATCATAACACACTCCGAAAGAATTGTGCAGGAGATTATATTATCTGCTCGCTGATGTCTCCCCACTTGGGATCCTTTGAAAGTATCCATAAAAATCAGGGACATCAGAGGGCTCCAATGGAATTAAGTAAAGTAGCTATTCGGGAAATATTGACTATTAATTACCTTGAACAGGCACTAAACTGACCAATGCTTGTTTCACACAAACCACTTACACCCCCAGACACTTCTGTCCTGGCAGCTGAAAGCCCCCAACACCAGTCCCAACCCACCACCCCAACTTATCAGCCTGGTACTTTACCCTTGCTGCATCTGAACATTACAAATTACTAACCCACCTGTTACAAAGATGTCATTATATACCTCTGGAGCAAGTGGGACTTGAACTCAGACTTCCTGGTTCAGAGGTAGGAACATTGCCACTTGTGCCACAAGAACCATTTGGGGATGAAGAATATCTGCACTGAGTCAAAACGATCTTGATCAATCTGTTCAGGTATGCTATGAGACACCTCCATAGCTGGTGAGATTTTAAACAATAGCCAATAACTTTTAAAAAGGGCATGGTGGATAAGTGGATAGCTAATGGAACCCCACCATCTAGGAATTGAGGCAGAGAGAAAACAGTGAATTATAGACCTGTGAACTTGACATCAGTCATGGGAAAAATGATAGGCTCTCTTATAAAGGATGTAATAGCTGGGCACTTGGAACATAGGAACAAGATCAAACAGAATCAGAGTCAGCATGGTTTTATGAAGGGGCAGTTTGTTTGACAATCTACTGGAGTTTTTTGAAGATGTGACTAATAGAGAGGATAAGGGGGAGCCACTGGATTTTCTGAAGGCTTTCTTTAAGATCCTACTTCAGAGATTAGCATGTAAAATTTTAAAAAAACATTTGACTGGAGACCCTGTAGTGAAATGGATTGACAACTGGCTAGCAGACAGGAAATAAAGAGTAGGAATAAATGAATGGCAGGAAGTGATTAATGAGGTACCAGAGGGATCAATGCTAGGACCCTTATAATTCACAATATACATTAACAGATTTAGTGAAGAAACTGTGTGTCATACCTCTGAAGTTTGCAGGAAAGTGCAGGGTTACAGGGATCAGTTAGGGTATGGGTCTAGGTGGAATGCTGTTCAGAGGGTTGGTGTGACTCGATGGGCCAAACGGCCTGCCTCTGTACTGTAGGAATTCTATGAATCTATGACACAAAATTAGGTAGGAGGGTACGCTGTGAGGAGGATGCAGCGACACTTCAGTATGGTTTGGACAAGTAAATGGAAAAACATATGGTTGATGCATTATAATGTGGATAAATGTGAGTTCGTAGCAAAATCAGACTGGGAGATTATTATCTGAATGACAGTAGATTGGGGAAGAAGGAGGTGCAATGGGCCCTTGATGTCCTCATGTACCAGTCATTGAAAGTTAGCATGCAGTGCAGCAGGTGGTGAAAGTGGCAAACTGTATGTTGATGTTCACAGTAGGATTTGAACACAGGTGCAGAGATGCCGTCTGTAACTCTGCAGGACACTGGTAAGACCACACCTGAAGATTCCATGAGGTTTTTGTCACTTTATCAAAGACAGGATGGTCTGGTTACTCGGGGAGTGTAATGACAGTTTACCAGACTGGTTGCTGGAACTGGGGGACTGATGCATGAAGAGAAATGGGTTGATTCAGACCATATTCCCTAGAGTCAGTAAAATGGAGGGGGGTAAAGGGGTTCTCACAGACTCCTATAGAATTCTAGCAGGACCAGACAAGTAGATTCAGTTTGGATGGTCTCAGTGACTGGATAGTCCAGAACCAGGGGTCACAGTCTAAGTGTTAGGCCTTTTCGGACAGAGATAAGGGGAAATTTCTTCACCTGAGCCTGTGAAATTCTCTGCCACAGGAAACAGTTGAGGCCAAATCATTGAAGACTCTCAAGAAAGATGTAGATATAGTTCTTAGGACTGAAGGATTAAAGGATATGGAGGGAAACAGGGGACTGAGTTGAATGATCAGTCTTAATGATATTGAATGGTGGAGCAGGCTCAAAGGCCTGAATGGCCCACCTTGTCTCCTATATCCTGTGCTTCTTCTGTTGGCTACCATCCGTATCTCTTAAATGTCTTTCAGTGCTAAAGCTTAATGTTTGTCTAAGCAATTACTTTTTGGATTATCAAGGGAAGTCTTGTAGAGCAGATGAGATGCAGGTTATTGCTGATCTGCAACTATTTACATGTAAGAAGAATAGGCTCTAGGCTGTTACAAAGACTCTTGGGAGGATATACTTTTTGGCTGTCAGTCATGAGATGTTACTTTTCTCTCTTACCAAGTCCTCATGACATCAACATAATGTGGCACTGCTACTGCGTCCAATCCAGCATGGACCTTTCCAGATCCAATTTCAACGCTTAAGATCACCATTCCCTCTCCTGATTTTTTTTTGGCTACATGGATGTATGAAGTTCATTCATGCTAATGACTTCCAGAAGCAGAATTTAATGCATTGGCATGCCCATAGACATGCCCAGGCCCTTCGAGTGGCAATGAGGCCATACCGTTTAGAGGGAACATTGCCTGTAACCCAATGAACCAAATAAGAACAAAAGAACATAGGATGTAGGAGCATGGGTGGGCTATTAGATCATTTAAATTTTTTTGGTATTCAGTCAAACATTGGCAGATTTTTTTTTAAACTCAATTCCCCTTTCCTACCCAATCCTCCTATTCCTTGTTTTCATTCATATCTGAACACTATAAACCACTCTCTTGAATATAAACAATGACTCACAATCTACAGGTATCTCGGGTAGAGAATTTCAAAATTTCACAACCTAGCTGAGCAAAAATATTTCTCCTGATCTCAGTTCTAAATGGCCAAGAATCCCAAACCAATGGAAACATTGCCCAGCACCAACTTTTTCAAATCTTCTAATTTTTGTTTTCCCCCTCTTTCAATGAGATGACCTCTTATTTTCCTAAACTAATCTACTCAGACTCTCCTAATCTAGTGGATCTTTATTGTCATATCATCAAGAGTTTTGCAGCCGAGAAACAGGCCCTTTGTCCCACCATGCCTATGCCAATCAACATACTCCTTCGATATAAATCCCATTTATGAGCACTTGGCCCATAGTCTACTACACCCTGACATTTTAAATGTTCAGCAGGGTGTTGTGAGAGTACCTGTCTCTACCACTCTCTCAGGCACTGGGTTCCATGTTTCTGCCTTTTCTCAACCCCCTCTAACCACTTATTCCTTACCTTAAACTTATGCCCTCTGGCCTTAGACACATCTTCCATGGGGTAAATGTCCTCACAATCTACTCTATCTTTGCCTCTCATCCATTACTCCCAATTCATCCAACTCTACTGCATCTGCTCTCAGGAGGAAGTGTTCCACTCCCCAACATCCCTGATGTCCTATTACTTCAAGGACCGTAACTTACCCTCTCCTGTGATTCATAATGCCCTCAACCGCAGAACTTGCATTTCTTGAACTTCTGCCCTCAAACCCCTTCCCCCAGCAACAAGAATCCTCAAGTATCGCCTCATCAACCTCTGCATCCAGCATACCATCCTCCACCAATTTTGCAACCAGCAATCCGACCCCACCACCAAAGAGATATTTCCCTCCCCACCCTTATCTGCTTTCCATAGGGACTTCTCACGCCGTGACTCCCTCAACTGCTCCACACTCTCCACCAAACCCAGCACCTTTTATATGTAACTGC